>NC_069500.1:1214924799-1215224799 GCF_027579735.1 Bombina bombina | reverse complement strand
ATATATGGGAGGAGAAGTATTTTGTTTAAATATTTAGATAAAGATATTCCTCATCTAAAATATGCACATTACACACAGAGATTGATTTGGTTACACTACTACAATAAGATAGAATTGAAATTTAAATACATGTGCTGTCAACATTACAATAAGATTGTTTATTAATAAGATTATATGTCCTTGTTCATGTAAAAAGGACAAAAACGCTTTAGAAATGGAAATCCATTCATTAACAATTGTGGTCAGCATCACTTAAAGGGACATGAAATAACACATAAATAAAGAGGATACACAGAGAGAATACTATTTCCATAAAATTAACACTTTACAGGGATTATCTCATTGTATCAATCCTGGGATCATTTGTTAAAGGTGCATCAATTCACGCAGAGTTTACAAATAAACACATGGATGTGAAATTTTAAATATACATATATATACAAAAATAAATATATATATATATATATATATATATATATATATATACATATATAAAACAATTACTATGCTAATCATAATCATGCAATGATAAAGCTTCAAGAAAAATATATAAAGACAAATAATAAAATTAAATTGGAGATGTAAATCTTAAAGTCATTTACAATTGTATTACATATATGATTCAGGAAACACCATTATTTTTGGTAAGGTCCCTTTAAGGATTAACCAGATAAACTAGAGATTTCAATCAATGACATGAAAAAGAGGACAAAGAATCGTGGAATGACATGTCTTTTATTAGTATGTCAGAAAACATCAACAACGTTTATAAATAATCTTTTAAAGATCAGGAAAATTGGAGCCATTTGACAAGGTCAAAGAGTGCATCACAGTCCATGAAGAGAGTTGCCAAGGGCCAGCATAGCCCCATTGGAGCCATATGACAAGGACAAAGAGTGCATCACAGTCCATGAAGAGAGTTGCCAAGGGCCAGCATAGCCCCATTGGATCCATTTGACAAGGTCAAAGAGTGCATCACAGTCCATGAAGAGAGTTGCCAAGGGCCAGCATAGCCCCTTTGGATCCATTTGACAAGGTCAAAGAGTACATCACAGTCCATGAAGAGAGTTGCCAAGGGCCAGCATAGCCCCATTGGAGCCATTTCACAAGGTCAAAGAGTGCATCACAGTCCATGAAGAGAGTTTCCAAGGGCCAGCATAGCACCATTGGATCCATTTGACAAGGTCAAAGAGTGCATCACAGTCCATGAAGAGAGTTTCCAAGGGCCAGCATAGCCCCATTGGAGACATATGACAAGGTCAAAGAGTGCATCACAGTCCATGAAGAGAGTTGCCAAGGGCCAGCATAGCCCCATTGGAGCCATTTCACAAGGTCAAAGAGTGCATCACAGTCCATGAAGAGAGTTGCCAAGGGCCAGCATAGCCCCATTGGATCCATTTGACAAGGTCAAAGAGTGCATCACAGTCCATGAAGAGAGTTGCCAAGGGCCAGCATAGCCCCATTGGATCCATTTGACAAGGTCAAAGAGTGCATCACAGACATTTAAATCAAATATTTAATTTACTCCTATTCTTGAAATGTTAGAATTCTATAGCTATATTTTAAATGCAAGAATGTAAGTTTATAGGGCAGGCCATTTTTGGTTATCAACCTTGGTTGTCCCTGCTGATTGATGGATACATTCATCCAACAATAAAGAAATGATGTCCAGACTTTTTTTATTTTCAAAATAATTATAGGCATTTCTTTGTTTCAATAAAGATAGCAAGATAATGAAGAATAATTGATGAGTAGTAAATTATAAATTTGATTAACATTGCATGCTCTATTTGAATCACAATAGAAACAATTTGCCTTCAGTGTACCTTTAAGTATCTTATAATGTTTATTTTGAATGATACTTACAGCTGTGCCTGGGAAGAACAATCCGACACCCAGAACAATGAAGGTTGAGACAGGGGGAAGGGATGGGATTGGGTTGGGGAGGGATGGGCTGCTGCTCTGGGGTATGCCGTACAGCTGGGGAGTGGTGAGTTGGGGGCTGGGCAGGTGGGGTAGCTGTACGGGCCAAAAGACGGGGAGAGCGGCAAAGGGGGACGAAGGGGCATTTTTTGGGAGGGACAGGACAGGCAAAATGTGAAGGGCCGGGAGGGTCTTGGGTCTGTGGAGGGGCCTGTGAAGGGGCAGGGGACTGGGCAGGGGTCTGGGCAGGGGACTGGGCAGGGGCAGACAAATGATGACCAGAAGTGGAGGATCCATCTGAAATAAATAATAAAAATATATTAACATCTCATACATCATGAAATCAAATCAAGGCATTTCAACTTGATTATGTTTGCAATATACTTAGAAGTGTGTTTGAATTTCTAAACAATGATGACATGAGGATATGGTATGCATATAGGCACTCAGATGAATAGCAATGACTGTCTGTACAATTATAAAATAATGATTGTGGTTTGGCCTGGAATATGCATGTGACATCATGATGGCATGAATTAGAAATCCAAAAAAAATGAAAGAATAATCAAAGCATATTTTCATGCTGCCTGATATAGAAAGGGGGCAGTAGTGTATTTGAACAGAAAAATAATATTCCTTTTTAAATTGCAAAAGCTTTAGACTTTGAATGTCTTCAATAAAATGTTTTACAATAAAAAAACATGTTGGATACATGTTAGATATATTTCACATACCATCAGACTCCAAGGGAGCCTCTTCCTCCTCTGTCCCACATGTTAAATCAATCTCTGTAAAACATAACATGTTGTGTACACGTTAAGATCAGATATTATAACATATGTTACTCAAAAGACACACATCAATGTTGCACTAAAGATATACACACCCAAAGTTATGATTTACATCATTTTGATGGAGCATACAAATGACATTAGATTTGTTATTCTCAATGATTCAGATTTTTGATTTATTGTTTGTATTATTTAAAAAATCATAAAAGCATAGTACATTGAACATTTAAGATTTCTCATGTGTGTATCACTTGATGATTGTTGTCAAAATTGAAAATGTAAACAAACATATGCTATACATCTTCTGAATAACAAAGGTGTCGACTAAGAAAATTGGAATTCATAATGTTTCAATATTAAACTAAAATTGATATATAATCAGAGGAGTAAATTATATGTTTGTTTCAAATGTAATGCTTCATCAGAATCATGCTCATAATATTGATTACCAATACACCTTCAATGACATATAAATGAGTCAATGGACTTACCAGAAGACTGCAAAGGCAGCTCAGTGTCAGTGCTGGATCCCTCTGGGCTCCCCACAACAACTCTCTCTATGAATGATATAGATATATATTAGTGAACACATTTTGGATAGCACTAAATCACATCTGTATCGATTTATAAGAATAATCAACTTGAAAATGTGAAGAATAGAGCAGTCGTTAGAATAAAAAATGCTAGATTGAATCAAGGGGATTATGTAAAAAATGATGTATTTAACATATGTTTAATTTCTGACTATATTAGACATCAAACTCATCTCATACGATGATATTGCATATCTAAATATACCCATTGATCAATGTTCTTAAAAGAATACACACAAACCACATTTTGAATAACAGCTGTTGACAAATATAAACAAAGACATGTGGCACATCGAGCCATTTGTGCAATGTACAGTAATCTTGTTTAGGACACAACACATATTGATCACAATACCAAACCAAATTGATTTGTACAAATATGTAATCATTGTGCTGTTAGAGTATACTTATATCTATAAAGTAACTCCAACAGTGAATATGTGAATTATATATCAATATTGTTTAATCAAAAGAATGTAAGGATTAATGAATCTATTGTTTATTAAAGGGACACTGACATGATTTATTTCAATCAGTGATTTCACTGTTCAAACTGTTACAAATTATTTATCATTGACTCCTATTATAATATTTATTTTGCAACATTTTAATCTTAAAGGCAGATAAGCAATATTGTATTCAATAAATATTGTTTGTTGAAGGTATCCACCAATTATCAATAACAACCCAGGTTGGTCAACCAAAATGGAGCTGCAGATAAACGTACATTCTTGATTTTAAAATACATTTATCAAGAGAATATTTAAAATATGATTATAGTATTATATTTAAATTTTGATTAATATTGCATGCTCTATCTGAATGACAACAGTAATAATTTTAGCTCAGTGTCCCTTTAATATAAAAATATATTGATTTGACAATGTCGCTGTTAATGAATTCTCTACTCCATATGTTGATGTAATGAATGGGATGGAGCATGCAATTGCAATCTAATATGTTAGTTAAGGATATCCTCAAAAATCTTTAATTATCCTCTCTTAAAGGGACATGAAGCTCCAAATGTGTAATTGTATACTTTTTGAAACTATGTACAACTGTTATCTGAACACATGATTTTAACTTATGAAAAAAGGCCAATTTATGCATAAAAAAACAGCCGGTTAATACCAGTAATGCATTGCTTAACCTAAAACAAACTCAATATGTTTTTAGAATAACTAAAACAATAGACTGAACCAATTTAGCTAATAAAATGTTTATACAAAACAATAAAATCACGTGTCGAAATCATTCAATGTAAAATTTAGTTGGCATGTCCCTTAAATGACTTGATCAAAATTAAAAATATGTAATCTATATTTTAAAACTCAAAACATATGCAAAAGTGTGTGAATATTGTCAAAATGTATACAAATAAGATTAAGCAATACACAGGGGAAGAATATAAATTGGACATTCAAAGAATCTTACATTAAAATGAAGATATCAAGAATAGATGGGATATCTTAAAATCGAACAAATTTCAGATTAGTATTACAATGTAATCCTATGTTTTTTTTTATTTTCTTTTTATTTGTAAATCTTTTACAAATCTATTTTGAGGATCCATATAAATATTGAACAATGTGGATTTTTTATGTAATGTTCTGTCCATGTTTCTAAGACAAATGTAAATTAAAATGAGACATACCATACTGTGACAAGCCCTGGCTTGAGGTTCCAGCACCAACATCCAGATCTGTAATATATTAAATGAGGATTGGATATCATTAATACAAATCATGCCATGTTTAAAAACTTTAAATTATTACCAAATCAATGAAAAACTATTAATCTTTTGGTAGTCCCATGAGTTAATTGTTTCCTCAATTAATTTCATCATAAATATATCCTGTACTCTTATTTTCAATCAGTTATGTTGTTGACTGTAGATTTAATTAATTTGTTGTGTTATTTCATTCTCATCAATTGATGGACATAGTTTATTATTTATTTTGATTCTGCTAGTATCTTTTTTATTATGTATAATATTGAAAATAAGAATACTGTATTCTTCACATATATAATAATTCACATTTCATTTTGACCAACATGTGTAAAGCAATGCCACTTACAGCAAACCCATGTTCACGTGTGTGCGCAATTCTATTTTTCGGGATCATTGCGCAATGATTCCAAGCGGAATTACGCATCCGTCATTTGACCAACATGTGTAAAGCAATGCCACTTACAGCAAACCCATGTTCACGTGTGTGCGCAATTCTATTTTTCGGAATCATTGCGCAATGATTCCAAGCGGAGTTACGCATCCGTCATTTGACCAACATGTGTAAAGCAATGCCACTTACAGCAAACCCATGTTCACGTGTGTACGCAATTCTATTTTTCGGGATCATTGCGCAATGATTCCAAGCAGAATTACGCATCCGTGAAATAAATGTGGATAAAGTAGTGCGATGAGTATCATTTCATAAAGACTTCAAATATATTTGCTATTGGGTGTATTACGAGATGAAAATAGTATATTTGTTAATATTGAACAAGAACAAAGAATATATATAACTGTCTTAGGATTCGATAGTTAATGTATGAAATGGTGGATGATAGTGATTTCACGGATGCGCAATTCCATTTTCGCTCTGTGACGCATATTCTGTAGAGCGCAAGAAACATCATTCCTATTTCATGTGTCACTAATGTAAAATCAGATATCTAAACATGTAGCGTATGTTGTGAGATCTATATAGGTTTAGTATCTGACTATATACACATTTCTTAAAATTCTAATCAAATATTAATATATTATATGAAGTTGGATAGTTACCTGGTTCAGATTCTCCTTCTGCTCCTCCCAGGCCACCGGAGGGAGAAGCAGCTGCACTGGCCCCCGGGTCAGGACTTTCAGATCCAGCAGCTGGGAGGGAAGAAGAGGAGGCCGAGGATGGAGAGGATCTAAATCTTTTGGGGACCCGGAGACTGAGGAGCTTGCATAAAGTCACCTCATAAGGAAGTAGGTAGAGTTTCCACGGGGCCTTTCTTTTTTCCCCTCTTTTACGGGCTTGTACCCACTCCCTTATGAGGTCGACTTTTTTTGACAAGCGCAACCTCATATCTCCGAATCTCCGCATGATCTGATCCTGGCTCCTCTGGACGCCCAACACCAATTGAACCGCATTGGTGATAGACTCCCAGAGGGCCTTCTTAACCTTCACATCTGTCGACCTCCTCTTGTTCCCAAACAGCTGTGGATAAAATTTCTGGACGGCGTCGACCAGTGCAGCGCTCTCCTGCTTGGTAAACCTGGGAGATGTCATGCCTGCTAGCCCCCAACAAAATATAATATATATATATAATATATAAACAGCCTGCAGGCATTAGAGAACTGACAAAGATGACAACGTGTAATGGACTTTTATATGGTGAAGTAAACATGAGATGCACCATGGGACAAGTTATCTGTACATCTGATTGGATAAAAGTTTGAAATATTGTTAGAATGTCTGTGAGACCATCCTGACTCAAGTTGTGTTTGTGTGATGAACTCTGATTGGCCGTTCCTTAATGTTTCATATCTTAGTAACTTCCATACGCATACCTCCTGGTGGTGCTGTTACTTCATTTTTCATGTAGACTTATTTGTAACTCATGGGCCTGTCATGCGGATATGTGTGACGCAGATTTAATATACGTGATCCGTTAAATATTAATGTTTAAATTCTCGTTAAAATCTAATACTGTCACATTATTAAATGTTGTAGACATTTCTCTGTTTAATATCGTTCTGTTTCTTTAATACAAATACGTTGGATTAATACACATTTAATATTGTATGTCTTTATTGTTCATAAAATCAATTCCGTGACTTATTGTGAAGTATTGACATTGCTCTATTAAATGTATTTATAATGCACAACTATTGCGTGACATTAGACTATAATGTTTAAAGATGCAAATCTTGTGTTTCAAGATACGTTTCCCACGCAACATTTCTGAATGTTCAATTTCAGGTTATAATGTCCGTAACTTGGATATTCTGTTTATAGATGTTAAACTACAGGTTTGTTTGTTATTAGTAAATAAACCTCGAGCTTGTATTTGTCTGAACTGCTCATATATGTTATTGTGCAATGGCGTCTTTATTTTTAAAGAGACATTACAAACAAACAATTATATCAAATGATCTGTAGAGATCAAAAATGTTTAGACTTTAAAATGTAACTCAATTTATCTTTGTATTTAGATATCCTCAACAGAAGAAATTTAAATGCACATGGTTGAGCCAATCACATAAGGCATCTCTGTGCATCCACCAATCTTCATCTACTGAGCCTATCTCGATATGCTTTTAAAGCAAAGTATGTCAAGATAATAAGATAAGAGAAGTAAATACACTCTTTAAATCTCTTAAAGGGACACTGTACAAAAATATTTAGCGTTCGTGATTCAGATTGAGCATGAAATTTTAAACAACTTTATAATTTAATCCGATTCTCAAATGTTAATAATTATCTTGGTATCTTTCTTGGCAAATCAAAAACGATATTTTATATTACGGACAATTTTTTGAGAACATCCTGGGTTGTCCTTGATGATTGTTGGATAAATTAATCCACCCAAAAAAAAAAGTTCTGTCCAGAGTACTGAAGCAAATAAATTATCAATTTTATGCCTTATTTTTCAATTAATGATAGCAACATAACGAGGAAAATTGATAATATGAGTCAATTATAAAGTTGCTTAAAATTGAATACTCGTTCCGAAAGTATAAATAATTAATTTTTGAACAGTCTCCCTTTAAGGATATTTTGAGTTCATGTCCCTTTAAGGAGACATTTCGCAATAATGCTTGAAATATCATAAACCTAGGCACCTTCCTTTGGCAAAATTAGTATAACATATGACTAAAGCATATTTAGATTAACTTCTGGATTGTTTTACACACTGAATGAAATATATATTGTAATGGCTGTATTTCGCAGTCTTCAGCTTAGAGGGACATTAAGCTATATGTTATTTACGCATTTTGAAGAATAATATAATATTTTAACAACTTAATATTTTTTGTTATTCGATCATTAGATTTTAATTATATATATTCTTGGATTAAATACATATCTACATAGGCTATTTTGATTCAGATTGTTAGTTGCACATAGATGCCTTATGTCATTGTCTAAGACATGTGCATTGATATATCTTTTTCTAAGTATATTTAAAGACTGAATGTAATTAAAACAGAATTTATGCTTAACTGATAAATTACTTTCTCCAACGGTGTGTCCGGTCCACGGCGTCATCCATTACTTGTGGGAAATATTCTCTTCCCTAACAGGAAATGGCAAAGAGCACAGCAAAAGCTGCCCATATAGCCCCTCCTCAGGCTCCGCCCCCCAGTCATTCGACCGACGGTTAGGAGAAAAAAAGGAGAAACTATAGGGTGCCGTGGTGACTGTAGTGTATAGAGAAAGACATTTTTCAAACCTGATTAAAAAACCAGGGCGGGCCGTGGACCAGACACACCGCTGGAGAAAGTAATTTATCAGGTAAGCATAAATTCTGTTTTCTCCAACATTGGTGTGTCCGGTCCACGGCGTCATCCATTACTTGTGGGAACCAATACCAAAGCTTTAGGACACGGATGAAGGGAGGGAGCAAATCAGGTTACCTAAACGGAAGGCACCACGGCTTGCAAAACCTTTCTCCCAAAAATAGCCTCCGAAGAAGCATAAGTATCAAATTTGTAGAATTTGGCAAAAGTGTGCAGAGAAGACCAAGTCACTGCCTTACATATCTGATCAACAGAAGCCTCGTTCTTGAAGGCCCATGTGGAAGCCACAGCCCTAGTAGAGTGAGCTGCGATTCGTTCAGGAGGCTGCAGTCCGGCAGTCTCATAAGCCAATCGGATAATGCTTTTCAACCAGAAAGAAAGAGAGGTAGCAGTAGCTTTTTGTCCTCTCCTCTTACCAGAGTAAACGACAAACAAAGATGAGGTTTGTCTAAAATCCTTTGTTGCTTCTAAATAGAACTTTAAAGCACGAACTACATCTAAATTGTGTAACAAATGTTCCTTCTTTGAAACTGGATTCGGACACAGAGAAGGAACAACTAATTCCTGGTTAATATTCTTGTTGGAAACAACTTTTGGAAGAAAACCAGGCTTAGTACGCAAAACAACCTTATCTGAATGGAACACCAGATAGGGTGGATCACACTGCAAAGCAGATAATTCAGAAACTCTTCTAGCAGAAGAAATAGCAACCAAAAACAGAACTTTCCAAGATAGTAACTTGATATCTATGGAATGTAAAGGTTCAAACTGAACCCCTTGAAGAACTGAAAGAACTAAATTTAGACTCCAAGGAGGAGTCATGGGTCTGTAAACAGGCTTGATTCTGACCAAAGCCTGTACAAAAGCTTGTACATCTGGCACAGCTGCCAGTCGTTTGTGTAACAAGACAGATAAAGCAGAAATCTGTCCTTTTAGAGAACTCGCTGACAACCCTTTATCCAAACCTTCTTGGAGAAAGGAGAGAATCTTAGGAATTTTAATCTTACTCCAGGAGAATCCCTTGGATTCACACCAACAGATATATTTTTTCCATATTTTATGGTAAATCTTTCTAGTCACAGGTTTTCTGGCTTGAACCAGAGTATCTATCACTGAATTTGAAAACCCACGCTTGGATAAAATCAAGCGTTCAATTTCCAAGCAGTCAGCTGCAGAGAGACTAGATTTGGATGTTCGAATGGACCTTGTACTAGAAGATCCTGTCTCAAAGGTAGCTTCCATGGTGGAGCCGATGACATATTCACCAGGTCTGCATACCAAGTCCAGCGCGGCCACGCAGGAGCTATCAGAATCACTGAGGCCTTCTCCTTTTTGATCCTGGCTACGAGCCTGGGAAGGAGAGGGAACGGTGGAAATGCATAAGCTAGGTTGAACGACCAAGGCGCCACTAATGCATCCACTAGAGTCGCCTTGGGATCCCTGGATCTGGACCCGTAGCAACTAACCTTGAAGTTCTGACGAGACGCCATCAGATCCATGTCTGGAATGCCCCATAATTGAGTCAACTGGGCAAAAACCTCCGGGTGGAGTTCCCACTCCCCCGGATGGAAAGTGTGACGACTCAGATAATCCGCCTCCCAGTTGTCTACTCCTGGGATGTGAATTGCAGATAGATGGCAGGAGTGATCCTCCGCCCATTTGATGATCTTGGATACCTCTCTCATCGCCAAGGGACTCTTTGTTCCTCCCTGATGGTTGATGTAAGCTACAGTCGTCATGTTGTCTGACTGGAATCTTATGAATCCGGCCTTCGCTAGTTGAGGCCAAGCCCGGAGAGCATTGAATATCGCTCTCAGTTCCAGGATGTTTATCGGGAGAAGAGACTCTTCCCGAGACCATAGACCCTGAGCTTTCAGGGAATCCCAGACCGCGCCCCAGCCTAATAGACTGGCGTCGGTCGTGACAATGACCCACTCTGGTCTGCGGAAACTCATTTCCTGAGACAGGTGATCCTGGGTCAACCACCAACGGAGTGAGTCTCTGGTCATCTGGTCTACTTGAATCTGTGGAGACAAGTCTGCATAGTCCCCATTCCACTGATTGGGCATGCACAGTTGTAATGGTCTTAGATGAATTCGAGCAAAAGGAACTATGTCCATTGCTGCAACCATCAATCCTACTACTTCCATGAACTGAGCTATGGAAGGCTGCAGAATAGAGTGAAGAACTTGACAACAGTTTAGAAGCTTTGTCTTTCCGACTTCTGTCAGGAAGATCTTTATTTCTAAAGAATCTATTATTGTTCCCAAAAAGGGAACTCTTGTTGACGGAGACAGGAAACTCTTTTCTACATTCACCTTCCACACGTGAGATCTGAGAAAGGCTAGAACAATGTCTGTATGAGCCTTTGCCTTGGAAAGAGACGACGCTTGAATTAGAATGTCGTCTAGATAAGGTGCCACTGCAATGCCCCTTGGTCTTAGAACCGCCAGAAGGGATCCTAGCACCTTTGTGAAAATTCTGGGAGCAGTGGCTAACCCAAATGGAAGAGCCACGAACTGATAATGTTTGTCCAGAAAGGCGAACCTTAGGAACTGATGATGATCTTTGTGGATAGGAATATGTAGGTACGCATCCTTTAAATCCACGGTAGTCATATATTGACCCTCCTGGATTGTAGGTAAAATTGTTCGAATGGTTTCCATTTTGAACGATGGAACTCTGAGAAATTTGTTTAGAATTTTTAAATCCAGAATTGGTCTGAAAGTTCCCTCTTTTTTGGGAACTACAAACAGGTTTGAGTAAAACCCCTGACAGTTGGAACTGAGTGTATCACTCCCATCTTTAACAGGTCTTCTACACAATGTAAGAATGCCTGTCTCTTTATTTGGTCTGAAGATAAGCGAGACATGTGGAACCTTCCCCTTGGGGGCAGTTCCTTGAATTCTAGAAGATAACCCTGAGAGACTATTTCTAGTGCCCAGGGATCCGGAACATCTCTTGCCCAAGCCTGAGCAAAGAGAGAGAGTCTGCCCCCTACTAGATCCGGTCCCGGATCGGGGGCTACCCCTTCATGCTGTCTTGGTAGCAGCAGCAGGCTTCTTGGCCTGTTTACCCTTGTTCCAGCCTTGCATTGGTTTCCAAGCTGGTTTAGCCTGGGAAGCGTTACCCTCTTGTCTAGAGGCTGCAGAGTTAGAAGCCGGTCCATTCCTGAAATTGCAAAAGGAACGAAAATTGGACTTATTCTTAGCCTTAAAAGGCCTATCCTGTGGGAGGGCATGGCCCTTCCCCCCAGTGATGTCTGAAATAATTTCTTTCAATTCTGGCCCAAAAAGGTTCTTACCTTTGAAAGGGATACTAAGCAATTTTGTCTTGGAAGATACATCCGCCGACCAAGACTTTAGCCAGAGCGCTCTGCGCGCCACAATTGCAAACCCTGAATTTTTCGCCGCTAATCTCGCTAATTGCAAAGCGGCATCTAAAATAAAGGAATTAGCTAACTTAAGTGCGTGAATTCTGTCCATGACTTCCTCATATGGAGTCTCCATATTAAGCGACTTTTCTAGTTCATCAAACCAGAAACACGCCGCAGTAGTGACAGGAATAATGCACGAAATTGGTTGGAGGAGGTAACCTTGCTGAACAAAAATCTTTTTAAGCAAACCCTCCAATTTTTTATCAATAGGATCTTTGAAAGCACAATTGTCCTCAATGGGAATAGTTGTGCGTTTGGCTAGGGTAGAAACTGCCCCCTCAACCTTAGGGACTGTTTGCCATGTGTCCTTCCTTGGGTCGACCATGGGGAACAATTTCTTAAATATAGGAGGTGGGACAAAGGGTATGCCTGGTTTCTCCCACTCCTTATTCACTATGTCTGCCACCCTTTTAGGGATCGGAAAGGCATCAGGGTGCACCGGGACCTCTAGGAATTTGTCCATCTTGCACAATTTTTCTGGAATGACCAAAGAGTCACAATCATCCAGAGTAGATAGCACCTCCTTAAGTAATGCGCGGAGATGCTCTAACTTAAATTTAAACGTCACAACATCAGGTTCTGCCTGTTGAGAAATTCTTCCTGAATCTGAAAGTTCTCCCTCCGACAAACCCTCCCTCACAGCCACTTCTGACTGGTGTGAGGGTATGACAGATAAACTATTGTCAGCGCCTTCTTGCTCCACTGTATTTAAAACTGAGCAATCACGCTTTCTCTGAAATGATGGCATTTTGGATAAAATATTAGCTATGGAATTATCCATTACTGCCGTTAATTGTTGCATAGTAACAAGCATCGGTGCGCTAGATGTACTAGGGGTCACCTGCGCGGGCATAACTGGTGTTGACACAGAAAGAGAGGATGATGAACTATCCCCACTACCTTCATTTGAGGAATCATCTTGGGCAACCTTATTAAATGTGACAGTACTGTCCTTACTTTGTCTGGACGCCATGGCACAATTATCACATACATTTGAAGGGGGGACCACCTTGGCCTCCATACATACAGAACATGTTCTATCTGAAGGTACAGACATGTTAGACAGGCTTAAACAGGCTAATAATGTAAAAAAACAGTTTTAAAACAAAACCGTTACTGTCTCTTTAAATGTTAAACAGAGCACACTTTATTTCTGAATGTGTGAAAAACTATGAAGGAAATATCCAATTTTCACCACAGTGTCTTAATGCTTTAAAAGTATTGCACCCCAAATTTCAAGCTTTTAACCCCTTAAATGAGGAAACCGGAGCCGTTTAATCAAATAACAATTTTTAACCCCACTACAGTCCCAGCCACAGAGTTTGCTGCGACTTCACCTGTCCTTAGGAGTTATACGATACCAAATTAAGCCTTCCAGGAACGTTTTCAATGATCACCAGACCCTCTCACATGCAGCTGAATGCACTGCATCCAAAAGAAACTGCGCAATTATGGCGCGAAAATGAGGCTCTGCCTACTATAGAGAAAGGCCCTTCCTGACTGAAAAGGTGTCTAAACAACTGCCTGGCGCCTAAAAACGTTCCCCCACAATAAAAGTTTTATAAATCACCTCAGATTTCATAAAAAACTTAAATAAAGCAATCGATTTAGCCCACAAGAGTGTCAACCAGTGTATAGCCCATAATAAGCCTTCATTCTGTTAAGAGTCTAAGAAAATGGCTTACCGATCCCCAAGAGGGAAAATGACAGTCTTCTAGCATTACACAGTCTTGTTAGAAAATGGACTAGTCATACCTTGAGCAGAAAAGTCTGCTAACTGTTCCCCCCAACTGAAGTTCTCTGGGCTCAAAAGTCCTGCGTGGGAACAGCAATTGATTTTAGTTACTGCTGCTAAAATCATACTCCTCTTTTAAACAGAACTTTTCATCCCTTTCTGTTTTAGAGTAAATAGTACAAACCGGCACTATTTTAAAATAACAAACTCTTGATAGCAGAATAAAAAACTACAACTAAACACCACATACTCTTCACCATCTCCGTGGAGATGCTACTTGTTCAGAGCGGCAAAGAGAATGACTAGGGGGCGGAGCCTGAGGAGGGGCTATATGGGCAGCTTTTGCTGTGCTCTTTGCCATTTCCTGTTAGGGAAGAGAATATTTCCCACAAGTAATGGATGACGCCGTGGACCGGACACACCAATGTTGGAGAAATAGTACATTAAAATTATTTAAAAAATAATTTAGGATTGTTTAAAATTCAATACACAATATATTTTCGGAATGTCCCTTTAAGGACCAAAACATTCGGAATGTTGATTTAACATTGTAGAAATAAACTAAAGGGGAATAAAAATATATATATAGATATGTGATGTCTAACCAAGAGGTAAGATTTTAAAAATTACATAATATTTTCTTTTATATTTGTTTTTTATTCGTGCCAGTAAGTGAAAAAACGAACAAAATACAATACGTTTGAATATGAAACTGCACCACGCAGGGTGCAAGATATACATTAAACAAAATACAGCGATTGAATTGCACCATTCAAAGGATGTCCAAATGACAAAAAAAATAAAAAGAAAGCCTCTTTTGCTTTTTTTTTTGCGTATATGTATCATGTAAAAATAAACAGTTCTACTATCCCTGGCAGTTCATTTTAACATAAACTTGAAAACACACTACACACTCATACAAAAAAAAAAAAAAAAAAAGGGAACTTATATCTCTCACGAGTTAAGACTTTAATCTGCCCCTCTTCCTTCCACTGTGGATCTCCTGACGTGTCAACTGTCTACCGGCTCTAGTTCCTACTCTGACCTCCTCGACCCACCACTAGTTCTATCTATAATTCATAACCCACTCTGCGGGAAAATCTCCCAGCAATACCAAATCAGAAAAACAATCAGTACTTAAGAAAGGAGATAGAATTGCCTTTTGCACATCTTCCGGATACATTTTAATTACCGGTAACCATCCCAGTAGAAATCTTTTGCATTCTTTTTCGCTTGCGTCCCAAAGATGGAAAGATTCAAAAATAATTTGTAGCTGGATTTCTCTAATAAAAAATGAAAACCCTGGCATCTTTTTGGCTTTCCAGTTACTTAATATAAGTTGTCTCACAAGTATAATAATTGTATTTATAATTTTACTTGACGGGACTGTCTTTTGGCTAGATCGAACTAGCAAAAATATATCCTCAACTTTGAATTGTATGTTTGTTGAGTACGTTTTATTAATCCAAAAGATCACTTTCTTCCAAAATTGTTGAACTCTAGGGCAGTGCCAAAACATATGTAAAATATCCGCGTTCATATAGACGCATCGCGGGCAGAAGAAGTCTTGACCTATAAACATTTTAGCCATTTTCCAAGGTGTGCAATAATAGTTATTAAGTAATTTGACATGGCCTTCTCTCCAGCTAGTTGGAATACGGCATTTGCTTAAAGATTCACAACTCTCTTTCAATGTAGCTTGATTTATATTTGGAATTTTAGCTATCCATTTAGCACATAATTTCTCCATTAGAGAATCACTTTGTTTGGCAAGCATGATACTATATAATAATGAAATAGAGGGGGGCCTAACATGAGCAACGATCAAAATTGTTTTAAACTCCGTCCATGCGACTGTCTCACCGCGATTCCATCTCCTAGAGGATATATAATTATGCACTTGTAAATAGGGATAGAGATTATTACTTGAAAGGTCAAATCGAGCTTTTAAAATATCAAAAGGGATTATTTGTCGATCTTCCATAAAAAATTGCGAAACTAGCTTAAGATCTTTATTGAACCAATCTCTAAAAACCTGCTGGTTGTTTCCTGGAGGAAATTCAGGGTTGCCTATTAACGGTAAATAATCCGAAAAGGTGTAGTCAATACCCATAAGAGAGCATATTTTTTGCCAGGCTAGAACTATGTTGTTTATTGATATTAAACTTTTGACCTCTTGCGGAGTTTCTTTAGGATGAATATGTAATAAAGCTTTGAGGGAAAAGGGGAAGACCAAAGTATTTTCCAGTTCTAATGTTGCAAACCAGCTTGTTTCTATGAGCCAATCAAGCGCAATTTTGCCCAAGGCTGCAAGATTATAGAGCGCTATATTAGGTAGAGCTAGCCCGGCTTCTTTGCGAGGTTGCATCAGTTTTTCAATTACATAATATTAATAACTATAGTTAAATGACCCTTTAAATGACTCCACTAGAACATAAAATCAATTAACATGGCATCCAATAACTAGCTTGTGCAAAATATGAAGTTAACTGACCTACCATTTTTTTTTTTAAAGATAAATTTAAGAAAATTATGTTTTTGGATACCTAAGGAAGATACAAGATCTTATAAAAGAAATTTTACATTCAACAACACTGTCACTTTAATATAAGTGAACCACTTTCCCTTCTTAAAAGTGAAAATAAATTTATGTCAAATTCTGACTACATATCCTAAAATATTTTTACAAATTAACATCTAAAAATTACACAATAAAAGCATCGATGGATTTCACTCCACAATTAATTTAAAAAAGCTAGTTGACTTTAAGATTCTCTGAATCAGTGGATTTTCTCACATTAATGCAATACATGATGCCTAATTTGATCTTATGCATGTGCTTGTCAAATAGACAACTACCAGTCATGGGAGTCAAATTGTTTTTATTGACAGATTATATGGATATTTATTATAATCTGTTCAAAAGAGGGTATTTAATAATAAAATGTTTATTATTACCAATTTTTTTTTTTTAAATATTTTTCATCAGATGAAAATCTGTAAAAAAAAAAATTTTTAACAAAGTTACTACACACGTTGTAAAATATTCATAAAATAAAATACATTTACAATCATCTTGTGTCTATGCTCTAACTTTGTGCAACATTTTATCAAGATATTTATGAATTAAACATTTTTTTTTAAAAAAGATACATACACCATTATATTGTGTAATCAAAATTACATTTAAATATCAGCATTTCTAATTATACATAATAATGTATATCACATTTAAATAATCAAAAATACATATATGTATGCTGAACATAAATGTAATATTTCATGTCCATTCAAATACCTCTATATCAACTATAATATGTATTCCTTTGTCTGATTGTGATACATAAATATCAAATTATGAACAAAGTATGGGTAATGTATGTAAGCTACAAATATTCTAATATAGGACATGTATCTTTTCAAAATATTTTATATTCTTCTTCCTGTGATTCTTAACTAGCATGCATTGGAAAACCAACCTGGATAATGCATGGTCTTTGAAAGTCAATTCTCTAGAAAACAGTTGATCTTCAATAGGTGTCTTATTCATCATTTCCAAAATAGAGGACTGAAATACCATCTAAAATTTTAAAAATAATCTAAGTGTCTCCAATAGGATGCCTCCACAGCCTTATTCCATCAAATAGTTGCCACTTACCATGTGAACATGTCTTTGTATGGTTTTCAAGGTCAGCAGATTTGAAAGATAATGCCAGACATGATCCCATTGGTATTCTTCACTTTCAATCTTGGCTTTTTCACTGTCAGTCTGGGAATTCTTCACTGTCAGTCTTCGAATTCTTCACTGTCAGTCTTTAGATGAAGTCATCGCCCATTTCTGAAATAATTTCTGACACTAGCTTACTAAGCGTGTGTAGCATCTTGTGTTATGTTCTATAAAATTGTGAAGATGAGTCATATTGAGCAGAACGAGCCTCTGTGTGACTTAGAACCATAGTCATGCTAGAGGATCCCTTTCTGAGTATTTAAATTTAAAGTAATGTGTAAACTAAATACTAGTTTTGAAAATGTATGCCATATGATGTATTGGTGTAAACTTCCTGCCAGCCACAGTCCATACATTTATACTTACCAGCTGATGTTGTTTTTAAAAACCAGGTGGCAAAGACTCGCTACAGGACCCAATGACCAGAGCATCACCTATATGAATAAAATGAAAACAATTGTTATCATTTGATAAACAATCCTAACATGTTTGCACAATTCTCTACTTGTCATTTCCCTAGAGTTCACATCTATAGACAATACTCCAATGTAACTTCTATTATTTACCGTCTGAAGTGGCGGTTGATGATGTCTGCTCTGACATTGAGCCCCTCGTCCCGGAATGGCCCCTCTAGAACAGGCTCGTCCTCCTCATCTTCGAGGAGGCGTTGGGGCGCCTGGACGGCCTACAGCATTCCAGCCCGCTCTGCAATATTATGCAGGACGCTACAGGCTATAACGATCTTAGCCACCTTCCTAGGGCTGTACTGGAGAGCTCCTCCCGACCTGTCAAGGCACTGGAATCTCATTTTGAGGAGCCCAAACATCCTCTCGACAACAGCCCTAGTTCTCTTGTGCGCCCTATTGTAGCACTCCTGAGCCTCATCAGTAGGGTTACGTAACGGTGTAATGAGCCAAGGCCGGCTCATGTAACCAGAATCACCTATAAATTATGAACAGACCAAAATTAAATCATATTAAACAAATTTTTGTTGTACACGATAATCCACTAACAAATGTTTTAATTTAAAAAGAATAATCTAGTTCAATCTTATTCTCTATCTTCCCATTTTAGCTAAGACATGCTACATATGCGTATTTGGCATAAACCAGACCTTGTGTAAAATACAAACTAAAAGGTTAAATTGCATTTTCTATCTGAGCATTTAAGGTAAGACATGCTACATATCTGCATTGAACTAAAACTAGACATTTGCGGAAAGAGACAATGACATGGTTAAATTGATTTTGCTATCTTCCCATTTCAGCTAAGACATGCTACATATGCGTATTTGCCATAAACCAGACCTTGTGTAAAATACAAACTAAAAGGTTAAATTGCATTTTCTATCTGAGCATTTAAGGTAAGACATGCTACATATCTGCCTTGAACTAAAACTAGACATTTGCGGAAAGAGACAATGACATGGTTAAATTGATTTTGCTATCTTCCCATTTCAGCTAAGACATGCTACATATGCGTATTTGCCATAAACCAGACCTTGTGTAAAATACAAACTAAAAGCTTAAATTGCATTTTCTATCTGAGCATTTAAGGTAAGACATGCTACATGCATTGAACTAAAACTAGACATTTGCGGAAAGAGAAATAAATGGTTAAATTGCATCCTATAGCTGCAGATTACACTAACAGTTTAAGACTACAGTGGCAATTGTCTAACTAATTAACCATGTTGTGCACAAATACTCACCAACGAGATACCCAGGGGGCATTTCTCTTTCCTCAAACTGCCGCCACAGGGTGGACAGAGAGAGGATGCGGGCATCATGACTAGCACCCCCAAAATTCGCACACACATGCATAATCCTCATCCGTGCGTCACAAACATACTGCACGTTGAGGCTATGAAAATGTTTGCGATTTCTGACGGGCAAGTCATCAATTGGAGCATGCAGCGCAATGTGGGTACAATCAATGGCTCCCAAGACATTGGGCAATTGAGCAATAGCAAAGAATTCCCGCTTCAGGCGCCTCCAATCACCATCATTCTGTGGGAATCCTATGTAGTGCTTACTGATACGTACCATGGCATCCAGAAAGTTATCAAACACCCCAGAGAATGTACCTTGAGACAGGCCATGCATGTACATCTCTCCTGATTGAAAACTCCCGGAGGCCAGGACGTATAGACAACTTAGCATCTTAGTGATGCCGGGGACAGCAGTCCTTATTGTTATACGTGGCTCCAAATGAGGTTTAAGAACATCGTAAAGGTCAATGAGCTGTTCGCGATTGAGCTGATACTTGTCATAAACCTCAAAGTCGTTCATGTTTTCCAAGGTGGGTCTTACCCTGTAGACACGAGGACCTCTAACCAGACGACCCCTTCGTCTCACTCGGAGCCGCCGAGGCTGCCTGATTCTATCAACCGCTACCTGGCCAATAGCAGCACCAGCAGCGTCTACCATATCATCGTCATCCATATTTGCCAAGCATAGCAGCACAAAGCCAAACACCAGAGCAAACACAGTGCAAGGAGTAACAAGGTATGCAAAAACACAGAAGGGAATTGATACGATGTTGATCACCATGGACGCTTTGGCCATGTTGTTTGGGGGATTTATAGTGCAATTAGTCCAATGGTAGTGAGTTTGTAATGATTGCTAATTGTATACACTTGTTTGTATGTGAGCGGCGCAAATGCTTTCAAAGTGGGCGTTTTTTAAGGTGTTTGGTGAAATGTTGTTTTCCCCCAATGAATCTCAATGTGAAAGTGTCAAATATCACGCATACAGTGCATGTTTGTAATGTTTGTTCATATGCGTAATAAATATTTATTAAACGCGATCTTATAGTAAAAAGCACACGTCCACGCTAACATGAATGAAAGTGCATAGTTGTGTATAATGTGCATAGAATGTGATCGATCAATGTTGCTGCAATATTTTGTGTATCAATATTGTACGCGTACCATTAAAATCGCCATAATAATTCAGATCTTCCGGCTGCCATCTGTAGTATTGTACATATAAGTGATTGGCGAGATGTCAATATTGTACGCGTCCCATTAAAATCGCACTAATACTGAAGAACTTCCGGCTGTCATCTGTAGTATTGTATATATAAGTGATTAGCGAGTTGTCAATATTGTACGTGTCCCTTTAGAATCGCACTAATACTGAAGAACTTCCGGCTATCATCTGTAGTATTGTATATATAAGTGATTGCCGAGATGTCAATATTGTACGCGTCCCATTAAAATCGCAATAATACTGAAGAACTTCCGGCTGTCATCTGTAGTATTGTATATATAAGGGATTAGCGAGATGTAAATATTGTATGCGTCCCTTTAAAATCGGCATAATAATGAAGAACTTCCGGCTGTCATCTGTAGTATTGTATATATAAGTGATTGCCGAGCTGTAAATATTGTACGCGTCCCATTAAAATCGCACTAATACTGAAGAACTTCCGGCTGTCATCTGTAGTATTGTATATATAAGTGATTGCCGAGATGTCAATATTGTAAGCGTCCCATTAAAATCGCAATAATACTGAAGAACTTCCGGCTGTCATCTGTAGTATTGTATATATAAGGGATTAGCGAGATGTAAATATTGTATGCGTCCCTTTAAAATCGGCATAATAATGAAGAACTTCCGGCTGTCATCTGTAGTATTGTATATATAAGTGATTGCCGAGATGTCAATATTGTATGCGTCCCATTAAAATCACACTAATACTGAAGAACTTCCGGCTGTCATCTGTAGTATTGTATATATAAGTGATTTGCAAGATGTAAATATTGTACGCGTCCCATTAAAATCGCACTAATACTGAAGAACTTCCGGCTGTCATCTGTAGTATTGTATATATAAGTGATTGCCGAGATGTAAATATTGTATGCGTCCCATTAAAATCGCCCTAATAATGCTGTTCCAAACTGTTGTTTACGTATATGTTGTATTGTAGTATTGAGTGCTAAAGTTCTGAAAGGGGCGGTACAGTCGTAAATCTGTAATGTGTATGGCTGAATCTTCTAATTACGTCATCATATTATTAACCTGCCTGTGTAGTTATGAAATCCTCATTGTGTTGTTGTATTTGACTACATTGTTATTGTGTCCTGAATAAAATATAAATGTGTGCTTTTTGGTTGCGTGATGCGTGTTATGTACATAGACGTATATATTGTGATTGTGTCCCACATATGCTGACTTCTATATAGCGGTCTCGCATTGTTGTTCCTTCCCATAAAGTGACATCTGTAATCTGTTGTAATGATGTTCTTATTGTACGTAATGCCTAATGGCTTATTGTGATCGAATCATAATGTTAAAAGTACAGTAAAATCTCTATTTTCTGTTTCGTGATTCCTAGAGAGAATGTAATGTGTTTTCCCCCCATCATTTGAATGCACATGTATGAGTGAATGATAAAAGTAAAGTATGTGCATCCATGAATGATCATGTGTTAAGCCTATGTAGATATGCTGTTGCTGCAAGCATATGAATTGAATAAATGAAATGCAATAATAAAGGTAAACGAGAGGTGTTTCCCATTGTTTACTGTTTGTGAATCCTGAAATGTTTCAATTATTTTTGTGTCCGTTTAAATGTGATGTAATTGTTGTAAATGTTTGTTACTAGTGATGTTGATTTGTAGTTGATGTAATGTAAAAGTATGAAACTATTTAACGTTGTTGTGAATTTGCCATAAGTAAACTCCATAAGTCCACCATAGGAAAATAGCCATTTATTGATCTATTTGTCATAGCTGGGTCTAACGCAGAAAAGCATGAGTTATTTTCCGATTTCTAGTGCTGGTATTTAGAGTTTTTTTGTCTACGCTTTTTGCGCGTGCACGAGCACGTCTTCCCCATAGAAGTCAATGGAGGCTCAAAATTTGTGTGTAAATAAATTCCAAGACTGGTTTTCAGCGTAAAGTGAGTGATGTCATGGTCTTGGGTTAAAAAGTAGCTAAATTGTGTTCATTTTGTAATAAATAACTTGTTTGTGTATGTAATGTGGTGTATATTTTTTGTATGCATCGATGAGTGTATGTTTGTGATAATATTATTAGTTAGATGTAGCTATATGAGGGTCTTTTCCCGTCTGTCAATGTAAGTCAATGGTAAAATGGATTTGTGTTGTTTTTTTTTTCTAACACCCGAGATCTCGCAACTTTGATCCTTTCTATTTTGATGTAAAAAAAAAAATAAAAAAAAAAAATATAGTGTAGTGTTTGTATGAGTGTAAGTGTACTTTGTGTAATATTTTTTTTTTTATTCGTGGATGTTTATTTTGTCGGTAGATGTCAACTCCTGGGTCTGAGCTGTCGGTAGAGATTTGTGCGTTGGGAGATTTTGGAGTGTCGGTAAGTGAACTCTAAATACCAGCGGGCGGTAAAAACCAGCGTTAGAAGCCCTATACGCTGGTTTTGACGGCGACCGCCAAACTCTAAATCTAGGCCTAAGTTAATTTCCTCAAAGACATGAATGTGTGAAACTGTATTTGTAGTGAATATACAAAAATTCCTTGTCATAAACAAAGTACATATTGTAACATATCATAACCGTGTCACAGATCACATTATATACAAATTTACAAACTAGGTAGCGAAATATTAAGGGATAAAAAAATAGGTACATAAAGTTATTGTTGTCCCCATTATAATTATAATTAATATAGTGTAGGGAATAGCAGATACAGCTAAAACAAATAATATGAAAAAACTATGCAAATGTACCTGCATGGTAATGTACAGCATGTGTAGATACCCTTTATATTTTTCAATTTGTGTCTTAGGAGAGAAACATTTCATCGATCACAATTTAAGTATAGCATTAGTGATCTGTGACACGGTTATGATTACAACATGTACTTTGGTTATGACAAGGAAGTTTTGTTCATGTATATTGTAACAACCCACCTAGGGTTTTTGTGTTGTATTGGAAGCCAGTGGCAGCGGAACAGCACTTCCTTACAATCACGACCTTCAGGATATCCTGGGAGTGGATACAGGATCCTGAAAGGGCAGTGGTGGCACGGAGGCCTTTAATATGAATGAAAGGGTAAAGACAAAGACGAGGTCAAAACAATCCAAAGTCAGGGCAGGCAACAGGCAATCGAAGAAAAAGGACAATCCAAAGTCAGGAACCAGGAAATCTGTATAACGGAATCAGAGTTAACACAGACAAAAATACAAGGTAAGAACTCCAGAACCAGGAAGCAAGGAAAATAACCTGACTGAGGCGTACTGAGAATATATAGGGAAACTAAGTCACGTGACTTACTCAAACGTCGAGTTTGCGTGGTGACCACCATTCTACCGCGACGGCAAGTTCGCCAAAAAACTCGGCGGTGAGAAGGAGAGGAGAACACAGTCGCAGGCCGGTGATAGCAGGTCCGGGAGGCAGAGACCATTACTGCACCACCTCTAGGATGCCACCTGAAGCCAGGAGCGGGTAAGTGTCTGGCCGTGCCATGACAGAGCCCCCTCCTAAGACGCAACCTCAGGGCGTAAAAAGGGGTTGGCCGACCAGGATGTCGCTTTGACTTTTGCAGGAGCATGGCCATTCCTGGCCGGCTCCCAGGATAGCTCCTCAGGACCATACCACTTCCAGTGGATAAGGTATTCCAAGCATCCCCTACGAGGTCTGGAGTCAAGAATCTCTTAGACTTCAAACTCTTCCGAACCATCAACCATCACTGGAATAGGTGGAGTAGCAACACATGATGGGAAACTGTTGGATCTCCAAGGCTTCAGCAGAGATACATGAAATACCGGATGTAACCGGTGGGAGGCAGGGAGATCTAAGCGAACAGCCACTGGGGATATAACTTTGGTCACCAAATGTAGTGTGGTCCTAGTTTCCGCAAAGGACAGGACATACGCAAATTCTGGGTGGATAACCAGACCTTATCCCCTAGCACAGAGGTAGGTGTCGGGGACCTCTTTTTGTTGGCATATCCTTTATAACTTTGTTGTGCCATCTTTAGAGTACTGCTTAGTATCTACCTTTGTTGTTTAAGTTTATTTAAATGCAAATGAAAAAGAGAGAAAGGGGATAAACCAGTTTAGACCACTCTTAAATAGCTTGGGGTCCAATAATAAATAATGTACCTAATAAGCCTTGTATACCTAGCTATATGTCTTTGGACACACACAAACTTCATCCAATATTACAAAGCCAGAAAGTACCTTTATTGCAGAAATCCACAGTTCGGAAAGACAAACAGTCACCAACCTCAAATAACAGGTGCTATATATGCCACTTCAGGTGGGACCCAGCCGGCTGGAAATAATCCCAAACGCTATATTGCGTAAACCACTAAGCCAGGATCACTCACCACATTAAGGCCGCACGCTGTCTCACTGCTCCGCGAAGAGGAGGTGACGCTTTTGATGCCTGTTGGCAAAGTTCCGGAATGACGTAATACGTAATGCGTGGTAGAGAGTCCTGTGTCTCAGCTAGCCAATGGGGGAGGAGGTGTGTCAAATGGAGATGAAGCCGGCAAATTCCAAACAAAATGAAAAAGACAGTTTTGGTATACAAGGCAAAGGTAGTGCAAATACCAGCGATCTGTCCTGCTGGTGTGAAGCAAATATATGAAGAAAGTTCGGACAGTCCTTGGTTAAAAAAACAAACTTTATTTACCAATATTAAAACAGGAACAGGTAGCATCCAGAAGGATAAGGCATACCACCTAGACTGGCTTACGCATTTCGGCGTTTGCTGTAATCATAGCCATAGGTGTTAGGACTCCTCACAATACATATATAGCACACACTTAAAATCGATTGGTTCAAACTAAATTAATAACAACATAAGTATGCCTTCTCCCTAAATTCAAGACCAGTATACACTACACTGCCTTGCAAGTTAATTAATAAATCTATCCAAATACTCAATATTAGAATAATGTTAAATACATGAATGAATATAAAAAGTAAAAAGTAAAGAGAAAATTAATAAGTAAATTAATTAGCATAACACACAGTTGATAATAGTTTTTGCAGACATATAACATTTGTGAAATAACGTAACAGAAGCAAAAATGTAGCATTCATAAATAAATAAATAGATTTTAAAAAATGACAAAGAGAATAATGCATAAAGAAATTGATATAGAAAAATATAATATAATAAAATATAATATAATATCTGTACATAGCACACAATGGATTTTCTTGAGTATATAGGTATCCAAAAGATGAATATACCAAAACCTGAAATCCCCCTCATTAATATCAAGGGGTTAATGTGTACATTTGCTCAATACACAAAAGGTAATAATCTCATAAAATGTGGACTATGCCTCAATGTGAACACATATATTAAACTATGTACATAATATTCTTAAAAGAGCGAATATGAAAATATATGTAATTTCAATAATGAACAATGTATATACATAATTAATTTATTATTCAGTCCCTACACTAACAACTAAATCAAGAGATCAATGAATATATATTATTGCTAAGTGAGAGAGATGGATTGAGTAGAGAGATATAGAGGGGGGGGAGAATATGTGACACATACATATTCATTCCCAATAGTTATTAAGGTATATTTGATTGCTGATTTTGTTTGTTATCTCATATGCAAATGCTATGGGTTTGCGGTTTACATTTGAGTACAATGCCAAGTGCATCAATTTTTTGGATTTGACTCTAACTGGCAATGAGGATGGTACAATTGTCTCGGGTGTATATCGTAAACCTATCTCAGGCAACACCCTCCTACATGCCGCCAGCTGCCATCCAGAACATGTCAGATTTGCAGCGGCGAAAGGCCAGTTTACCAGACTTAAACGTAACTGCAGTATTTTATCTGACTATTCGGTGGTAGCTGATGATCTTGAAAGGTGGTTGTTGGAGAGAAAATATCCAAGAAGAGAGATATAAAGAGCACGTAAGGAGGTTGACACTAAAGATAGAAAATTGTTAATCTCTGAGAACAGATGCAAGGGTAATTCCTCGGCAGCAGATGGTGTATACTTTGTAACTGGATACAGTTCTCAATACTCACAAATCTGTTTAATTATTAAGAAACATTTTGCCCTTCTGGCAGCTGATGATGGATTACAAGATACAGTCAAAAAGGGCATTAGATGTTTATATCGCAAAAGTCATACACTGGGGTCTTTGTTAGCACCAACCCAACTTAGACCAATTAAAAGTAATTCTTCAAGCTCTTGGCTGAGGCATCAAGGAATGTTTAGATGTGGACACAGAAAATGTAGGCCATGTGATTTTGTTTTAATCACAAGGAACATTACTTCTTATGTGACAAGAGAGACATTTGATATACAATCTTGCCTTAACTGTACAGCTAATTCTGTTATATATGTCCTAGAGTATACCCTTTGTCAGCTTCAATACGTAGGCCTCACAGGTAGAGATGTTAACTCACGTATTCGAGAACATCTCTCCACACTTTCACAAGGCAAAGTGACCACTCCATTAGTACAACATTTTGCTATTCACCATGGAAGCAAAATAGATTCTTTAAGATGGTCTGTCATTGAAAAAGTCAAACCTCCCAAGAGAGGGGGTGATCTAGAGCAAATTCTGGCCAAACGAGAGATGTATTGGATATTTAGATTAGGGACGAGAATCCCAAGAGGTCTCAACTCAAAATATGGCCTTATTAACTATTGGGAATGAATATGTATGTGTCACATATCCCCCCCCCCCGCCCTCAATATCTCTCTACTCAATCCATGTCTCTCACTTGGCATTAATATATATTCATTGATCTCTGATCTTGATTTAGTCGTTAGTGTAGGGACTGAATAACACATTAATCATGTATATACATTGTTCGTTATTGAAATTGCACATATTTTCATATTAGCTCTTTTAAGAATATTATGTACATAGTTTAATATATGTGTTCACATTGAGGCATAGTCCACATTTTATGAGATTATTACCTTTTGTGTATTGAGCAAATGTTGTCATAAATAAATACAACCTAACATAGCAGCAGGAAGTGATATTGCTGTGAAAAGGTGACAAATCTATTAATGCAATAGTACACATTAACCCCTTGATATTAATGAGGGGGATTTCAGGTTTAAGTTTTGGTATCTTCATCTTTTGGATACCTATATACTCAAGAAAATCCATTGTGTTCTATGTACAGATATTATACTATATTTTATTTTATTATATTTTTTCTATATCAATTTCTTTATGCATTATTCTCTTTGTCATTTTTTAAAAATCTATTTATTTATTTATGAATGCTACATTTTTGCTTCTGTTACGTTATTTCACAAATGTAATATGTCAGCATAAACTATTATCAACTGTGTGTTATGCTAATTAATTTACTTATTAATTTACTCTTTACTTTTTATATTCATTCATGTATCTAACATTATTCAAATATTGAGTATTTGGATAGATTTATTAATTAACTTGCAAGGCAGTGTAGTGTATACTGGTCTTGAATTTAGGGAGAAGGCGTACTTATGTTGTTATTAATTTATTTTGAACCAATCGATTTTAAGTGTGTGCTATATATATTGTGAGGAGTCCTAACACCTATGGCTATGATTACGGTAAACGCCGAAACGCGTAAGCCAGTCTAGGTGGTATGCCTGCTTCTTCTGGATGCTACCTGTTCCTGTTTTAATATTGGTAAATAAAGTTTGTTTTTTGCGTCTTTTAGTATAATATTAAGATTCTTTTTATATTTAGTAGTTAGTAGTAACTTTTTTACTCTGGCTAAAATCTAATTAGAACACCTGAGTTTGTTCACAACCCACCCTTATTTGTGTTAGAAGGGGCATGAACAGCTGCAGGATTGGCCACTCAATAAGAGCAATCACAAACCAGCTCTCTTTATAAGCCGTTAAGGGCATTCTTCTTTTTACATTTGTCTCTTGAGGAAGTCAGATTGTTTACTGACGAAACGCGTAGAGAACTTTTAGAGAACTTCACAATATTCTACCGGACTTATTACACAAATACCTCTAGGGCACCTTCGTTTACATTTGGTTTTCATACGGCTATGGTAAAGGAGGATTGCAGAGGATTGTAAAGGAACTTTAAAACTCAGTTCAAAGACCGGGGAGGATATATGTGTACATGCATACCCTGCTTTTACATCTTGTAAGTGTTTTTTTTATCTGTTTGCACACGTATGATCATTAAATGATCAGCACCTAATTGGGTTGCGCTTGTTTTTCTTTTCTTTCAGTTTCCTGTCATGAAGTGGATAGAAAAATAGACTCTTAAATTTCCGGTAGCAACCCCTCTCACTGAGTGCACTACAGAGGCTACGGAGGAAATCTCCTGAACTCTGCACTCTGAACATTTTCTATTTCCTCTTTTTTAGAGGCACCGGTTTTTCAACCCTTCATACTACAACTCTTCACACTACAGCCAGCGCTGATACTGGCATTCTCGTTTTATGATAAGCAACGTTGGATCTTGAGATGATTGCAGAAGTGGGACCAGAAGTGGGACCAGAAACGGGAGGTGAACTGAGAGTCTCGGTCAGTGATGATTGACTGAGGCAATCCATACAGGCGGTAGATATTTTGCAGAAACAAGGAGGCGGTCTTAGCAGCAGAAGGGAGTCCTATGGAGGGAATGAATGTGTCATCTTTGTGAACCTATAAACTACCACCAGGATGGTATTGCGTTTGTGTGACAGAGTTAGATCCACAATAAAGTCCATGGCTATGTCTGTCCATGGCCCTTGAGGAACTGTAGGAGGCTGTAGAAGGCCTACTGGTTTTATTTTTGGTGTTTTTGAACAGGCATATATGTCACAGGTCAGGATGTATTCCCTGGTATCAGTCTTGATGGATGGCCACCAATAGTAATGGCTAATACCTTCTAAAGTTTGCGCAATTCCGCCATGGTCTGCGGAAAGAGTATCATTGAATTGGCTGAGTGCGTCAGATCAAAGCGAGGGTGGCACATACACCTATTTGTCTTGGTACCACACTCCCTGTTTTTGGGTCAGAGCCAGAATGACAGCAGGTGGTTGAACATTTAGATTCCGTATGCGATCTATAAGTGAGACCTGTATTGCGAGAAATAGATGTGTGGGTAGCATAGTGTCTTGGGTTAGGTTGATGCTGTCAGTATCCTCATATATGCGTGACAAGGCATCTGCATTTAGGTTCTTGGATCCAGGGCGGTAGGTGATTGTTAGATTGAATCTAGAAAAGAACAAGGCCCAGGGGCTTGACGAGGAAGTAATCTTTTAGCAGCACGAAAATACTCTAGATTACGGTGATCCGTATACACTGTAACAGGTATGGGAGTTCCCTCTAATAGATGATGCCATTCTTCTAAGGTACCTTTAATTGTAAGAAGTTCCCTCTCATCTACATCCTAATTCTTCTCCGCAGGAAGGTGTTTTCAGGAGTAGAATGCTACTGGATGTAGCCGCTCATCCTTCTCCCCTCTTTGAGAAAGTATACCCCGAACAGCGATGTCAGAGGTATCTACCTCAAGGTAGAAGGCTTTGGTAGTGTCTGGTTGAACCAGAATAGGTGCTTGGGTGAATAGTTTCTTTAATTTTTCGAAGGCCTCTTGGGCTTGAGCTGTCCATAGAAATTTATCATGTTCCTTGGTCAAGTTGGTTATAGGAGAGCATATTTGGGAGAAACCTCTGCGTCTCTAAAAGTTTGCGAACCCTAGAAAACGTTGTACAGATTTTTTTATCTTTAGGTACAGTCCACTCCAAGATAGTTGTGATCTTGCGGGGATCCATTTGGATCTGTCCAGGGGAGATAATGTAGCCCAGGAATTCTACAGACTCTGTATCAAATACGCACTTTTCCAGTTTAGCGTATAATCCGTGTTCACGGAGATGAAGCAGTACCCTCTTCATGGGTTCAAGGTGTTCAGCAGGAGAAAAGGAAAAAATTAGGATATCATCTAAGTAAATAATTATAAAGGAATCTTAAATGTCATGAAAAACATAATTCAGAAAGGGTTGGAACGTAGCAGGGGCATTACACAGCCCAAAGGGCATAACGAGGTACTCAAAGTGCCCGTACCGAGTTCTTAAAGTGAAGGTCAATTTTCATCAATGAGTGCCCGGTTTTTAAAAATACTTTTAAAAACAGGGGCACTTTCATTGATGAAAATTAACATTGCACTGGATTTGAAGAAATACTTACCTTTTACTCCTGCAAAACTGGATCGCCGATCTCAGCCTCAGTTCCTCTGTACTGATGTCAGAAATGACGAAAACCGGCTTCCTCCAATCATGGCTTGCACCCCAGAGCATCCAACTCGTGATGCCTGGCTGTGATTGGAGGAAGTCAGTTTCGTCATTGCTGTGGTCTAAAGCAGGATGAAGGAGCGGGATCGTCGATCCGGCTTTGCAGGAGTAAAAGGTAAGTATTTCTTCAAATCCAGTGCAATGTTAATTTTCATCAATGAAAGTGCCCCTGTTTTTAAAAGTATTTTTAAAAACCGGGCACTCATTTATGAAAATTGACCTTCACTTTAAGGCAGTCTTTCATGTGTCCCCCTCTCGTACACGGACTAGGTTATATGCACCCCGCAGATCTATTTTCGTGAAGATGTTTGCCTTTCTTAGTCTATCTAGGAGTTCTGGTATCAACGGTAGGGGTATAATTTTTTTATGGTGATAGTATTTAATCAATACAGGGAAGAAGACCCCCATCTTTCTTGCCAACAAAGAATATACCTGCCCCTGCTGGAGATGTTGAGGGCCGGATGAAGCCTTTAGTTAAGCTATCAGAGATGTACTCCTTTAGATGTTTAAGTTTGGCCTCGTAAAAAGGAAATATACGCCCATAGGATATAGGAGCACCAGGAAGTAGGTCAATTGGACAATCATACGGGCGTCTAGGAGGTAACTGATCAGCACTCTGTCGCGATCGCTCAGCTGATCGCTCTTCCCCCTTCCGGATTTCTTCAGCGCTGTTGCGCTACACTTCGTTGCCTAGCAACTTGACTGAAGCCGTCCCTCTCCTCTGACGTCAGAATGGCTTCTTATTCCGGCATCTTCTCTCCTCCGGTGCCTGTTTGTTTTTCACACGTTGGCTTGTGAGTATCTCTCATATTTCTGAACCTGTGCTTATCGTTTATTCTGAATCCTGAACCCCTATCTGACTGATCCCTTGTTGCTGGACTTTGCTTGTTGGAAAACTCTATTGCTTAACCCTTACCTGCCTGATTACACGTTGCTGGACTTTGCTTGTTGGATTACTCTACTGCTTAACCCCTACCTACTTGATTACACGTTGCTGGACATTGCTTGTTTGATTACTCTACTGCTTAACCCCTACCTGCCTGATTACACGTTGCTGGACTTTGCTTGTTGGATTACTCTATTGCTTAACCCCTACCTGCCTGATTACACGTTGCTGGACATTGCTTGTTGGATTACTCTATTGCTTAACCCCTACCTGCCTGATTACACGTTGCTGGACATTGCTTGTTTGATTACTCTACTGCTTAACCCCTACCTGCCTGATTACACGTTGCTGGATTACTCTATTGCTTAACCCCTACCTGCCTGATTACACGTTGCTGGACATTGCTTGTTTGATTACTCTACTGCTTAACCCCTACCTGCCTGATTACACGTTGCTGGACATTGCTTGTTGGATTACTCTATTGCTTAACCCCTACCTGCCTGATTACACGTTGCTGGACATTGCTTGTTGGATTACTCTATTGGTTAACCTCTACCTGCCTGATTACACGTTGCCGGACATTGCTTACTTGACAACTCTCTTGATTAACCCTATCTACTCGAAGTTTCTTCTCCTGACCCTGCTGTGCCATCTTCCAGCCTATCTCTGTGAGTATTTTATACTATAGCTGTCGCAGGGTCAGATCCTGGAATATACTCACTGTGCTAGGGTGTTATTACCCTCATTCTAGCATTTGGGTCTTACTCTGGACTTTACCTATCCTGACATTACAAACAGGCCATAAAATGGACCCTGGTGAGTTATCCAGAGCTGTGGCTCTACAAGGACAGCTGCTTGGCACCCACTCCGCACACCTGCAATCATTGGACTCTAAATTAGATCAAATTACTGCTCTTTTGCATAACCTCACTCCGCCTTCACAAGTCCCTGTAACTCCTGTTGTTCCTGCGGCCAGTTCTAATCCTACATATAATCTGCCACATCCTGCTGAACAGTTAGTACCCAGAATTCCGCTACCTGATAAATATGATGGCAACCCGGATGACTGTCGAGGATTCCTTAATCAGTGCCGCCTACATTTCAGAAATAATCCTCTGATGTTTGTTTCCTCTTCTTCCAAGATCACCTTTTTGATTTCTCTTATGAAAGGTAAAGCCTTGGCTTGGGTTTCTCCATTGTTGGAAAAGGATGATCCTTTGCTTCATGATATTGACACTTTTGTATCCATATTTTCTTCCGTGTTCGATAAACCTGGAAGGTCTGCAGCTGCCGAAGCAGGACTTTTAGATTTAAGGCAGGGTTCTCTTTCTGTAGCACAATACGCTATAGAATTTCGGACTTTAGCTGCTGAAACTATGTGGAATCATGGGGCCCTGCGTGCAGCATTTCGTAAAGGTCTTTGCGATCGTTTAAAAGACGAACTAGTTTATAGAGATCTTCCTGATTCTCTAGAAGAACTCATCAATCTATGTATCAAGTTAGATGCTCGTTACTCTGAGCGTCTCCATGAACGTGACCGTAACAGAAGATCCTTTTTAAAATCCAATTTCCGTCCTTTGTCTCGTTCACCTAACCTTCTTGCTCCGAATTCTTCTATCTCTGAATCTAGTGAACCCATGGAGGTTGGTGCAATTAAGTTATCTGAAGCTGAACGTCTCAGAAGGCGTAATCTTGGACTATGTCTATATTGTGGTATTAAGGGACATATGTTAAAAGATTGTCCAACCCGTCCAGTAAAAGCCAGGGCTTAACTCCAGAAAGAGGGACTGAGTTAAGCCAAAGGTCTTTTCCTACCCTCAATCCCAAGCTGTTTGTTCCAGTCACCTTCCGTTTTGGCAACACCAAGTTTCAGGCTCAAGCACTCATTGATTTTGGAGCTGCTGGAATGTTTATGGATTCGGATTTTGTTAATTCCCTTCGGATTCCTTTGCTTTCCAAGAACCAAGTAATTAAGGTCACTACTGTCAGTGGTCAACCTTTAGGTTCAGGAATCATTCAATATTCTACTATACCACTTCTTATGTCTGTAAGAGTACTTCATTCTGAGTCTATCTGTTTTGACATCATCTCTTCTCCTCAGTTTCCTTTAATTTTGGGACTTCCATGGCTACAACTTCATGATCCGGTTTTCTCCTGGTCAAAAGGGGAACTTGTTACCTGGGGATCCTCTTGTTTCCAAAAGTGTTTACAGAATACTCCCAAACCTTCTAGTACAGTTGTGGCAGTTTTGGACATTCCTGATTCTTTGCCTGTACAATACCATTCTTTTTGTGATGTCTTTTCTAAGAAGGATGCTGAAGTATTACCTCCACATCGGGACTTTGATTGTCCCATTGATTTACTACCTGGAGCACCTCTTCCTAAGGGTAAAACATACCCACTTTCCTGTCAAGAAAATGTTTCTCTCGAAGACTACATCAAGGATAATTTGGCCCGAGGTTTTATTCGCCCTTCTTCCTCTCCGGTAGAAGCAGGTTTCTTCTTTGTTGAAAAGAAAGATGGAGGTCTACGTCCTTGCATTGACTATCGTGCTCTTAATCAGATTACTATCAAGAATTGTTATCCCCTTCCTCTCATTCCTGAATTGTTTGATCGTCTCCAGGGTGCTTCCATTTTTACCAAATTGGATCTTCGTGGGGCATACAATTTGGTCAGGATTCGAAAAGGGGATGAGTGGAAAACAGCCATCAACACAAGATTTGGACACTATGAATATTTAGTTATGCCTTTTGGGTTATGCAATGCCCCTGCTGTTTTTCAGCATTTTGTTAATGAAATATTCAGAGACTATCTTAATCAATTCGTCATTATCTATCTTGATGATATTTTGATTTATTCTCGGACTTTGCAGGATCACGTTCATCACGTTAAACTAGTACTCCAGAGATTACGTGAAAATTCTCTATTTGCCAAGCTTGAAAAGTGCTCTTTTCATCAAGAATCTATTCATTTTTTGGGTTACATCATTTCTCCGTCTGGATTTGAGATGGATTCTGACAAACTGTCGGCTATTATAGATTGGCCTAGACAACTTCCCTAAAATCTCTTCAGAGGTTTCTAGGGTTTGCCAATTACTACCGTAAATTTATAAAAGACTTTGCTAACATATCAGCACCTCTTACTGCTCTTACTAAGAAGGGTCAGGATTGCAAACATTGGTCTGATAAAGCCTTACAGGCCTTTGAGACTCTGAAATCTGCGTTTACTTCGGCCCCCGTTCTTTGCTATCCAGTTCCGAGTCTCCAATTCATCGTTGAAGTGGATGCTTCTCTGATCGCTGCCGGGGCTGTGCTTTCTCAACGAAATCCCATCACTAGCAAAATCCTTCCTGTGGGGTTCTTCTCCAAGAAGTTTAATACTTCAGAATTGAATTATGACGTCGGTAACAAAGAATTGTTAGCGATTAAGATGGCCTTGGAAGAATGGAGACATCTGCTTGAAGGCACGGTTCAGCCATTCCTTATTCTTACGGATCATAAAAATCTTCTGTATCTTCATACTGCTAAACGCCTCAATTCACGTCAAGCTCGGTGGGCTCTGTTCTTTTCCAGATTTAATTTTGTCCTCTCTTATATTCCTGGTTCTAAGAACTGTAAAGCAGATGCTTTATCCAGACAATTTCAAACTTCTGATTCTACATTGTTGGATTCTGAACCCATTCTCCAGCCTGCTAAAGTTCTAGCTCAGTTGTCTACTTTTCCTTTTCAAGCACTACAGTCTGCTCAAGCCTCCATTCCTTCCTCCTATAACATACCTCCTGGAATCTTGTTTGTACCTGCAGAATACTGCCTTAAACTTCTTCGTTGGGCTCATGATAATATTTTGTCAGGACATCCTGGAGTACGTAATACATTATGGAGACTCAAACAACATGTCTGATGGCCTTCTATGAACAAAGATGTCAAGGATTATGTTGCAGCCTGTAATTCCTGTACATCTAATAAACAGTCTTCTGGTTTACCTTTTGGACTCTTACAACCTCTACCGGTTCCATATTATCCCTGGTCTCATGTTTCCATGGACTTTATTACTGATCTTCCTAATTCTGCCGGAAACAAGACCATATGGGTTGTGGTAGACAGATTTTCCAAAACAGCTAATTTTGTTCCTTTAACTGGCTTACCATCTGCCCGGAAACTCGCTGACCTGTTTATTCTCCATATCACCAGATTACATGGTTTTCCTTTGGACATTGTTTCTGATCGAGGAGTTCAATTTGTCTCAAGATTTTGGAAATCTCTATGCAAACAATTTGGAGTTACCATATCTCTATCTACTGCCCATCATCCTCAATCCAACGGTCAAACTGAACGAGTTAACCAATCTCTTGAATCTTATCTCAGACATTATGTTAACCATCAGCATTCCAATTGGTCTCAACTTCTTCCTTTGGCTGAACTTGCTTTCAATTCTCGTCTCAATTCTTCTTTACAGACTTCTCCCTTTAAGGCAGCTTATGGATTCAAGCCTAGAACTTTTCCTATGTCTTCTGGGGTTTCTGGTGTTCCTGAAGCAGATCGAACTGTGAAGAATCTCTGTAAACACTGGAAGAAGATTCAGGAAATTCTTCTCCTCTCTTCTCTAAAGTATAAGCGATTTGCTGATCGCAGACGCCGTAAGGCACCTTCATTTCGCACTGGAAACAAAGTTTGGATATCAACCAGATTCATTCGTCTTAAGCAGCCTTGTGCTAAATTGGGTCCTAAATACATAGGACCGTTTAGAATTGTTTCCAAGGTTTGTTCTACTGCTTACAAGGTGGCTTTACCAGACAACCTGAAGATTCATCCTGTATTTCATGTGTCTCTTCTTAAACCGGCAGTCTCTAATCGGTTTTCCACCAAAAAGAAAACTCCCTCTCCGTTTCTTGTGGATGGTACTTCAGAATTCGAGATCAGTCAAATTCTTGATTCCAGATTACGAGGTAATCGTTTATACTATTTGGTTCATTGGAAGGGCTACCCCATTACTGAACGTTCCTGGGAACCTGCTTCTCATATCCGCGCCTCTGCCCTGATCAAACAGTTCCACGTTCGGAATCCTTCGAAGCCTACTCGTGTTCCTCGGAGGGGTCCTTGAGGAGGGGGCACTGTCGCGATCGCTCAGCTGATCGCTCTTCCCCCTTCCGGATTTCTTCAGCGCTATTGCGCTACACTTTGTTGCCTAGCAACTTGACTGAAGCCGTCCCTCTCCTCTGACGTCAGAATGGCTTCTTATTCCGGCGTCTTCTCTCCTCTGGTGCCTGTTTGTTTTTCACACGTTGGCTTGTGAGTATCTCTCATATTTCTGAACCTGTGCTTATCGTTTATTCTGAATCCTGAACCCCTATCTGACTGATCCCTTGTTGCTGGACTTTGCTTGTTGGAAAACTCTATTGCTTAACCCTTACCTGCCTGATTACACATTGCTGGACTTTGCTTGTTGGATTACTCTACTGCTTAACCCCTACCTGCTTGATTACACGTTGCTGGACATTGCTTGTTTGATTACTCTACTGCTTAACCCCTACCTGCCTGATTACACGTTGCTGGACTTTGCTTGTTGGATTACTCTATTGCTTAACCCCTACCTGCCTGATTACACGTTGCTGGACATTGCTTGTTGGATTACTCTATTGCTTAACCCCTACCTGCCTGATTACACGTTGCTGGACATTGCTTGTTTGATTAATCTACTGCTTAACCCCTACCTGCCTGATTACACGTTGCTGGACATTGCTTGTTGTATTACTCTATTGGTTAACCTCTACCTGCCTGATTACACGTTGCCGGACATTGCTTACTTGACAACTCTCTTGATTAACCCTATCTACTCGAAGTTTCTTCTCCTGACCCTGCTGTGCCATCTTCCAGCCTATCTCTGTGAGTATTTTATACTATAGCTGTCGCAGGGTCAGGTCCTGGTATATACTCACTGTGCTAGGGTGTTATTACCCTCATTCTAGCATTTGGGTCTTACTCTGGACTTTACCTATCCTGACACACTCTTCTTGTTAAAGACGTCTTGGAACTCTATATTTATCAGGCAGAATGACTGAAGGTTCAGAAATAATAGTAGATATCTGCACGGGAGTCTTGTTTAGACAAGTGGTGGTACAGAAGGTAGAGGAAAAGGTGAGGGTACCTCTAACTCAATCAATTACTGGGTTGTGGATTCGAAGCCAGGGAAGGCCAAAGATGAGTGGAAACATTGGTGAGGGAACAATGTCTAGAATAATGGTTTCTTTGTGGTGACCAAGAAGGAGACAAATAGGACCGGTTTCATATAATACAAGACCTGTCTTAATTGGGGTTCCATCCACAACGTATAATGATAATGGATGTGGCTTTAATCGCATAGGAAGGTGATAGGTCTGTACCAAGTTCTGGTCTTTGAAACAGATTCTATGATGGCTGTGACTGGATGATTCTCACTTCCCCACTGGATAGAAAGGTAAGAGGAGGTGGATGGAGAAGTAGAAGTCTAGAAAGAGGGAGCAATGAATCCCTTACCAGGTGTGGTGGTTGGTCGAACAGGACATGTCCACAATAGATGATCAGCTTTACCACAGTAGAGGCAGAGACCTTGGGAGCAACGTCTCTTTCGTTCTTCCTCAGTCAAGGGATGACGAACCAGACCTATTTGTATGGGATCCTCCATGGAGAAAGTAGAGGATGGTACAGAAGCCACAGGACTCGACGGATCCAAAGATCTAAGAGGAAATGGATGTTGCTTCTCATTTCTACGTTCACTGAAGCGTTGGTCTAGCTGTGTGACTAACAGGATCAATTCTTCCAAGGTAGGTATTCCAACTCTGGCTAGTTCATCTTTTAGGGTCTCAGATAGACCCAACCAATATTGTTCTATTAGACCCGTCTCATTGTAGCCTGTGTCGGGAGCTAACTCCCGGAAGTCTGTGGTATAGTCTTCCATGGGTCTTCTGCCTTGCCGAAAGGAACGGATGGTTGTGCGAGCAGCGGAGGGTCTCAGAAGATCATCATATAAGGTACGCATGGCTGCAGCAAAGGACTCCCAGGAATCCAGCAATGAGCTCCTAGTGTGTAAAAGCTGGTGGGCCCAGGTTTGAGGTAGACCAGGTAACAAGGCAACAGTGGTGCGTACCTTTACATAATCATTAGGATATGTGAGAGGTTTGAGAGCGAAGATCAACTCACAAGCTGTGATGAAAGAATGTAATTCCGATTTCTTTCCAGTGATCTTGTCAAACATAGGAATAGATAGTTCTGGGGATGTTGGAGATAAGTGGCCAGGAGCTGGAGGTTAGGCTGGAAGAGGAATTGACTGAGCTCTTCTCTGCTCACACTGTAACAGTGCAGTGTTACTAGCTTGTAAATCCTGAACTGCTTGGGCCATAGTTGTCATTTGTTAAGTTAATGCAGCATTAGCTTCAGCTGTTCCTGCGGGTTCCATAGGAGGCTTGGTTATTATGTAACAACCCACCTAGGGTTTTTGTGTTGTATTTGAACCCAGTTGCAGCAGAACAGCACTTCCTTACAATCAAGACCTTCAGGAAATCCTGGGAGTGGATACAGTATCCTTGAAAGGTCAGTGGTGGCACAGAGGCCTTTAATATGAATGAAAGGGTAAAGACAGAGACAAGGTCAAAACAATACGAAGTCAGGGGAGGCAACAAGTAGTTGAAGAAAAAGGACAATCCAAAGTCAGGAACACAGACAAAAAAAAAGTAAGAACTCCAGAACCAGGAAGCAAGGGAAATAAGCACTGAATGGGGGCGTGCTGAGAATATATAGGGAAACTAAGTCATGTTGCCGGTCACCTGCCCCCAGTAGGTGGAGCAAGCAGAGTCAATAAGAGGAGGTCAGGGACTCAGCGCCATCTTGGTTTTTCTCAGAATCCCTGGCCTGCTCTCCTCCATCACACCCAGACCCCTCCTCCCTTCCTACACTCAATGTCGAGTCCGCGTGGCGAAAGCTATTCTACTGCAACGGCACATTCGCTACACACCTCGGAGGCAAGAAGAAGAAGGAAAGACAGTCGATGGCCGGCAATAGGAGGCCCGGGAGGCAGAGTCCATTACCACACCATCTCTAGGATGCCACCGGAAGCCAGGAGCGGGTAAGTGTCCGGCCATGCATATATTCAATACAAATATAGTTTCACGCATTCATATGTCTTTAAGGGAATTAACTTAGTTAATTTATGCGGACAGGTGAACTGGTGAGGTCTCTATCACAATTTTGTTTTTAGCCAATAGAAGGGCAGTTTTAGGTATAAAGAGGCATAGCCAAAGGTGATACCTATGCTACGATCATGGCACTAATGACGAAATGCATCAGAAGTTAGAGGAGTGATCCACCAGAGCTTGTGCATCCCTCCTTTGTTGTTGTTTGTATAACGACTTTTTATGTGCATCTAAGATTAAAATTAAAAAGCTTTTTCCATCAACGGTGCTCCTGTATTACGGGTTTTCAAGTGACTGAGGAATGTTTGGGTACCATAGATTTGCACCCACTTCTGCACAAGTCTGGAACAGCATAATGATCCTTTGTATTCTGTGGCATTGCTTTTTCAAGTTCCTGAGTATCCTGTGGCATTGTTATTCCAAGTTCCTAAGTATCCTGTGGCATTGTTATTCCAAGTTCCTAAGTATCCAGTGTCATTGTTATTCCGAGTAATTGAGTATCCTGTGGCATTGAACCTTGCTTTTGTTTGGTATCAGTCTGTTCTTACATTGCTTATTTACAATAAAGGTTTTTGTTCTTCTGCATAATTATACCTAGGCAAAATTCTTCTAGGATAAAAAGGCTGTTTTTTTTCCTGAACCTAAAATCACCACACTTGAGCCCCAACTTGAACACCTCACAAACATGACCGAATCCCAGAGCCAAACCATAGAGTTCATGGTGCTATCTACCCTGATTGAACAAGTTACCACTCTGTTCCAGCAGTTTGTTTCACTTCACAGCACAGTTAAAGGCTTAAAAGTACATAAAACCCAATATTTATCTTTCATGATTCAGATAGAGAATACAATTTTAAACAACTTTCCAATTTACTTCCTTCTCTTGTCATCCTTCATGAAAGGCTTATCTAGGAAAGCTCAGGAGCAGCAAATAAACTAGGTTCTTGCTGCTTATTGGTGGCTGCATATATATATATATATATATATAGTGGGGGGAAAAAGTATTTAGTCAGCCACCAATTGTGCAAGTTCTCCCACTTAAGAAGATGAGAGAGGCTTGTAATTTTCATCATAGGTATACCTCAACTATGAGAGACAAAATGTGGAAACAAATCCAGACAATCACATTGTCTGATTTGGAAAGAATTTATTTGCAAATTATAGTGGAAAATAAGTATTTGGTCAATATCAAAAGTTCATCTCAAACTTTGTTACATATCCTTTGTTGGCAATGACAGAGGTCAAACGTTTTCTGTAAGTCTTCACAAGGTTGTCACACACTGTTGCTGGTATGTTGGCCCATTCCTGCATGCAGATCTCCTCTAGAGCAGTGATGTTTTGGGGCTGTCGCTGGGCAACACAGACTTTCAACTCCCTCCAAAGATTTTCTATGGGGTTGAGATCTGGAGAGTGGCTAGGCCACTCCAGGACCTTGAAATGCTTCTTACGAAGCCACTCTTTCGTTGCCCGGGTGGTGTGTTTGGGATCATTGTCATGCTGAAAGACCCAGCCACGTTTCATCTTCAATGCCCTTGCTGATGGAAGGAGGTTTGCACTCAAAATCTCACGATACATGGACCCATTCATTCTTTCATGTACACGGATCAGTCGTCATGTTCCCTTTGCAGAAAAACAGCCCCAAAGCATGATGTTGCCACTCCCATGCTTCACAGTAGGTATGGTCTCCTCCAAACACGACAAGTTGTGTTTCTACCAAACAGTTCTACTTTGGTTTCATCTGACCATATGACATTCTCCCAATCCGCTTCTGGATCATCCAAATGCTCTCTAGCATACTTCAGACGGGCTCGGACATGTACTGGCTTGAGCAGGGGGACACGTCTGGCACTGCAGGATCTGAGTCCCTGTGTGGCATAGTGTGTTACTGATGGTAGCCTTTGTTATGTTGGTCCCAGCTCTCTCCAGGTCATTCACTAGGTCCCACGTGTGGTTCTGGGATGTTTGCTCACCGTTCTTGTGATCATTTTGACCCCACGGGGTGAAATCTTGCGTAGAACCCCAGATTGAGGGAGATTATCAGTGGACTTGTATGTCTTCCATTTTCTAATTATTGCTTCCACAGTTGATTTCTTCACACCAAGCTGCTTGCCTATTGCAGATTCAGTCTTCCCAGCCTGGTGCAGGTCTACAATTTTGTTTCTGGTGTCCTTCGACAGCTCTTTGGTCTTCACCATAGTGGAGTTTGGAGTGTGACTGTTTGAGGTTGTGGACAGGTGTCTTTTATACTGATAAGTTTAAACAAGTGCCATTAATACAGGTAATGAGTGGAGGACAGAGGAGCCTCTTAAAGAAGAAGATACAGGTCTGTGAGAGCCAGAAATCTTGCTTGTTTGTAGGTGACCAAATACTTTATTTTCCACCATAATTTGCAAATAAATTCTTTCCAAATCAGACAATGTGATTGTCTGGATTTGTTTCCACATTTTGTCTCTCATAGTTGAGGTATACCTATGATGAAAATTACAGGCCTCTCTCATCTTCTTAAGTGGGAGAACTTGCACAATTGGTGGCTGACTAAATACTTTTTCCCCCCACTATATATATATATATATATATATATATATATATATATATATATATATATATATATATTAATTGTCATTGGCTCGCCTATGTGTTCAGTCAGCAACCAGCAGTGCATTGCTGCTCATTCAACAAAGCATACAAAGAGAACTAAGAAAAAATGATAATAGGAGTAAATTAGAAAGTTGCTTAAAATTGCATGCTCTATCTGAATCATGAAAGAAAAAAAATGTGGGTTTCATATCCCTTTAACCATACAATTTTTCAATTTTCTTACCGTTTGGGACCAGAGCTATTTTTACATTTCTGCGGTGTTTGTGTTTAGCTGTAATTTTCCTCTTACTCATTTACTGTACCCACACATATTATATACAATTTTTCTTGCTATTAAATGGACATTCTAAAGATACCATTATATTCATCATATCTTATAATTTACTATAATATAATTATACTTATAATTTACTATAATTTTTTTTTATAAAAAAATGATGAAAAACTGGAAAAAAACACACTTTTACTAACTTTGACCCCCAAAATCAGTTACACATCTACAACAAAACACCCATGCTAAAAAGTTTTCAAATTTTGTCCTGAGTTTAGAAATACCCAATGTTTACATTGTTCTTTGCTTTTTTTGCAAGTTATAGGGCAATAAGTACAAGTAGCACTTTGCTATTTCAAACCATCTGTCAGGAATCCCTGAATAACCCTTCAAATGTATATATTTTTTAAAAGAAAACAACCTAAAGTATTAAACTTGGGGTATTTTGGCTCTTTTCAAGCAACTATGTTACCACCAATCTATGCCAAAGTTTGAAGGGGAAAAAAGTGGTGATTTTCTGACAAAATAGCAATTCAAGAATACATTTACTGAGAACCTTAAAGGGACAGTATACACTCATTTTCATATAACTGCATGTAATAGACACTACAATAAAGAATAAGATGCACAGATACTGATATAAAAATCCAGTATAAAACTGTGTAAAAACTTACTTAGAAGCTGTCAGTTTGGCTCTGTTGAAAAGGTAGCTGGAAAGCCCACTGCAAGTGGCAAATAAGACACTCCCCCCCTCCCCCTTCTTTTGTATATGAAAAGACCCTTTACACAAACAGGAGCAAGCTGGAGAAGGTAGCTGACAGTATTCACATAAAACTTTGGGGCTTGGTTAGGAGTCTGAAAATCAGAGCAATTTTATTTAAAAATAAGCAAAACTATACATTTATTTAAAAAAAAAAAAAAACTTTATGGGCTATATAAATAGATAATCTACAAAACATTTATGCAAAGAAAAAATGAGTGTATAATGTCCCTTTAAGGGTTACTGCCAAATAACACTCCAATATGTGTTCAGCAACATCACCTGAGTACAGTGATACCACCCATTTATAGGTGTGTCGGGTTCTCTAGGGGCTAAAAGGTCTTATTTTTAGGAGGCACATTACAGTTTTCCAACTTGGAATTTTCACATCTGTCATCATGCACCCATGTCCTATTTGGGACATTTCTGAAGCCGGCTAATGTAATTATCCCCATCAAACCATATATTTTTGAAAAGTAGACACCCTAGGGTATTTGAAATGCTGGTATTTTAACACTTTCCATGCACTAATCCAACCACCAGCCTTTGTCAACCGTTTGGGTAGTCATTTTTTTGTGTTATTTTTCACACACATTCGCCTAGATTACGAGTCTTGCATTAGCCTTAAAAAGCAGCGTTGAGAGGTCCCAACGCTGCTTTTTAACGCCCGCTGGTATTATGAGTCAGGCAGGTACAGGTGTACCGCTCACTTTTTTTCCGCGATTTTAGCATACCGCAAATCCCCTTACGTCAATTGCGTATCCTATCTTTTTAATGTGATTTTCCTAACGCCGGTATTACGATCGTTGGAAAAAGTGAGCGGTACACCCTCTCCTGGCAAGACTCCTAACGCATTTTAAAGACAGTAGTTAAGAGTTTTATGGGCTAACGCCGGAACATAAAGCTCTTAACTAAAGTGCTAAAAAGTACACTAACACCCATAAACTACCTATTAACCCCTAAACCGAGCCCCCCCCCCACATCGCAAACACTATAATAAAATTATTTAATCCCTAATCTGCCGACCGGACATCGCCGCCACTGTAATAAATATATTAACCCCTAAACTGCCACACTCCCGCCTTGCAAACACTAGTTAAATTTGATTAACCCCTAATCTGCCGTCCCTCACATCGCCGACACCTACCTACATTTATTAACCCCTAATCTGCCACCCACAACGTCGCCGATACTATATTAAATGTATTACCCCCTAAACCTAAGTCTAACCCTAACACCCCCCTAACTTAAATATAATTTAAATAAATCTAAATAAATTTACTATTATTAAATAAATTATTCCTATTTAAAACTAAATACGTACCTATAAAATAAACCCTAAAATAGCTACAATATAACTAATAGTTACATTTGTATCTATCTCAGGATTTATTTTTATTTTACAGGCAAGTTTGTATTTATTTTAACTAGGTACAATAGATAATAAATAGTTATTAACTATTTAATAGCTACCTAGTTAAAATAAGTACAAATAAGTACAAATTTACCTGTAAAATAAACCCTAACCTAAGTTACAATTACACCTAACACTACACTATAATTAAATTAATTACCTAAACTACCTACAATTAATTACAATTAAATTATATAAAAAAACACTAAATTACAGAAAATAAAAAAGAAATTTTGCGGGGCATTGCCCCAAAGTAATCAGCTCTTTTACCTGTAAAAAAAAATACAATACCCCTCCAACATTAAACCCCACCACCCACATACCCAACCCTACTCTAAAACCCACCCAATCCCCCCTTAAAAAAACCTAACACTACCCCCTTGAAGATCACCCTACCTTGAGCCGTCTTCACCCAGCTGGGCACAAGTGGACCTCCAGTCCGGCAGAAGTCTTCATCCGATCTGGCCAGAAGAGGACATCCAGACCGGCAGAAGTCTTCATCCAGGCGGCATCTTCTATCTTCTTCCATCCGGAGCGGGTCCATCTTGAAGACATCCGACACGGAGCATCCTCTTCCATACGACGGCGACTGAAGAATGAAGGTTCCTTTAAGTGACGTTATCCAAGATGGCGTCCCTTCAATTCCGATTGGCTGATAGAATCCTATCAACCAATCAGAATTAAGGTAGGAACATTCCTATTGGCTGATGCAATCAGCCAATAGGATTGAACATCAAGCCTATTGGCTGATCCAATCAGCCAATAGGATTGAGCTCGCATTCTATTAGCTGATTGTAACAGCCAATAGAATGCGAGATCAATCCTATTGGTTGATTGCATCAGCCAATAGGATTTTTCCAACCTTAATTCCGATTGACTGATAGGATTCTATCAGCCAATCAGAATTGAAGGGACGCCATCTTGGATGACGTCACTTAAAGGAACCTTCATTCTTTAGTCGCCGTCGGATGGAAGAGGATGCTCCGCGTCGGATGTCTTCAAGATGGACCCGCTCCGGATGGAAGAAGATAGAAGATGCTGCCTGGATTAAGACTTCTGCCGGTCTGGATGTCCTCTTCTGGCCGGATCGGATGAAGACTTCTGCCAGTCTGGAGGTCCACTTGTGCCCGGCTAGGTGAAGACAGCTCAAGGTAGGGTGATCTTCAAAGGGGTAGTGTTAGGTTTTATTAAGGGGGGATTGGGTGGGCTTTAGAGTAGGGTTGGGTGTGTGGGTGGTGGGTTTTAATGTTGGGTGGGGGTATTGTATTTTTTTTTTACAGGTAAAAGAGTATAGGGTAGGGAATTTTTTATTTTGGGGGGCTTTTTTATTTTATTAGGGAGACTAGATTAGGTGTAATTAGTTTAAAAATTTGTAATTTCTTTTTTAATTTCTGTAATTTAGTGGGGGGTTTTCCCGTAATTTAGTTTATTTAATTGTATTTAATTGTAGGTAGTTTAGGGAATTAATTTAATTATAGTGTAGTGTTAGGTGTAATTGTAACTTAGGTTAGGGTTTATTTTACAGGTAAATTTGTACTTATTTTAACTAGGTAGCTATTAAATAGTTAATAACAATTTAATAACTATTGTACCTAGCTAAAATAAATACAAACTTGCCTGTAAAATAAAAATAAACCCTAAGATGGCTACAATGTAACTATTAGTTATATTGTAGCTAGCTTAGGGCTTATTTTATAGGTAAGTATTTAGTTTTAAATAGGAATAATTTATTTAATTATGGTAAATTTATTTAGATGTATTTAAATTATATTTAATTTAGGGGGTGTTAGGGATAGGGTTAGATTTAGATTTAGGGGTTAATAAATTTAATATAGTGGCGGCGACGTTTGGGGGAGATTAGGAGTTAATACTATTATGCAGGTGGCGACAATGTCGGGGGCGGCAGATTAGGGGTTAATAAGTGTAAGATTAGGGTTTCATAGGGATAATGTAGGTGGCAGCGGTGTCCGGAGCGGCAGATTAGGGGTTAATAATAAAAAGCAGGTGGTAACGATGTCGGGGTCGGCAGATTAGGGGTTAAAAAGTGTAAGATTAGGGGTGTTTAGACTCTGGGTTCATGTTAGGGTGTTAGGTGTAGACATAACTTTTCTTTCCCCACAAGAAACAATGGGGCTGTGTTAGGAGCTGAACACTGCTTTTTTGCAGGTGTTAGGTTTTTTTTCAGCCAGCTCAGCCCCATTGTTTCCTATGGGGAAATCGTGCACGATCACGTTCAGCCAGCTTACTGCTGACATAAGCAACGCTGGTATTGAGGTGAGATGTGGAGCTAAATTTTGCTCAACGCCCACTTTTCTGAGGCTAATGCCGGCGTTGAGTTATGGCTTTTACTTTGTGAACATCACTACATCATCACATTCTTAAAGTAATTTACATTACATCAACTACAAATCACCATCAACAAGACAAAATCGTTTGGAAAAATTACATCTTATTTAAACGGACAGAAAAATAATTATTACATTTCATTATTCACAAACAGTAGAGAATTGTAAACACGTCTCATTTACGTCTATTATAACATTTCATTTATTCAACTCATATGCTTGAACAGCATATCTAAATAGGCTCAACACATGATCATTGATGGATGCACATACATGCCTTTTGTCACTAACTCATACATGTGCATTGATAGTATGGCCAAAAAACACATATAATCAATGAACACATTTACATCATACAACTACATTGGAAGGTTGCTTAACATTAGATTCTCTCTCGGAATCACGAAACATAAAATATGGATTTAGTGTCCCTTTAACATCACGATTCACACATAATATACCATTATGAATTACATACAATAATAACATATCATTAGAACAGATTACAGCTGTCACTTTTTGGGAAGGAACAACAATGCTATACTGCTTTATATAAGTCAGCATATGTGGGAGAGAATAACCATACATACATAGATGTACATAACACACATCACACAACAACAAAGCACACATTTATATATGAATCAGCACAAAATAAGAATGTTGTAAAATACAACAACAGAATGAGGATTTGCAAACTAGACAGGCAGGTTGCTAATATGATGACGTCATTATAAGTTTCAACCATACAGATTACAGCTTTTGGACTTTTGGACCTTTCAGAAGTTTCTCACTCAATACTACAATATTACATATACGTAAATGAGAGTTTGGAAGATCTTCATTATTATAGCGATTTCAATGGGACGCGTACAATATTGACATCTCGCCAATCACTTATATATAGAAGATTACAGATGTCAGCAGTTACTTTATCGTTTAGAAACAATATTGCAGCAACATTGATCGACCAGATTCTATGCCTTGTCTATGCACATTATACACAACTATGCATTTTCATTCATGTCAGCGTGGCCGTGTGGTTTTTACTATAACATTGCGTTTAATATGTATTACGCATATGAAAAAACATCACGAAGATGCACTGTATATGTTACATTTTACACTTTCACATTACGATTTATTGGGGGAAAACAAAATTTAAGCAAACAACTAAAAAATGCTCACTTTGAAAGCATTTGCGCCGCTCACATACAATCAAGTTTATACAATCAGCAATCATTAGGAACTCACTACCATTGGACATATTGCACTATAAATCCCCCAAACAACATGGCCAAAGCGTCCCTTGTGATCGACATTGTATCAAATCGCTTTTGTGTTTTTGCATACCTTGTTACTCCTTGTGTGTTTGCTCAGCTGTTTGGCTTTGTGCTGCTTAGCTTGGCAAATATGGATGATCCGCAGTTAGTTGCTGCTGGTGCTGTTGCACGAGTGGTGTTCAACAGAATAAGGCAGGCTCGGCGTCTCCAAGAGAGACGTAGGGCTCGTCTGGTTAGAGGTCCTCCTGTTCACAGGGTGAGGCCCACCTTGGATAACATGAGCGACTTCGAGGTTTATGACAAGTATAGGCTTAATCGCAAACAGCTCATTAGCCTTTACAATGTTCTTAAACCTCATATGGAGCCACATAGACGTATGCGAACTGCAATCCCTGGCATGACCAAGATGCTAAGTTGCATACACGTCCTTACCTCCGGAAGTTTTCAATCCGGAGAGGGGTACATGCATGGGCTGTCTCAGGGTACCTTCTCTGTGGTTTTTGACAACTTTCTGGACGCCATGGTACGAGTCAGTAAGCATTACATAGGATTCCCTCAAAATGATGGTGATTGGAGGCGCCTGAAGAGGGAATTCTTTGCAATAGCTCGAATGCCCAATGTCTTGGGAGCAATAGATTGCACCCACATTGCGCTGCGTGCTCCAGAAGATGACTTGCCCTTCCAAAATCGCAAACACTTCCATAGTCTGAACGTGCAGTTTGTTTGCGACGCACGGATGCGGATTATGCAGGTGTGTGTGAATTTCGGCTGGGCTTGTCATGATGCTCTTTTAGCAAATGTCTGGTTTATGCGAAATACGCATATGTAGCATGTCTTAGCTTAAATGGGCAGATAGAGAATGCGCTTTAACCATTTAATTGTCTCTTTCCGCAAATGTCTAGTTTTAGCTCCAAACAGATATGTAGCATGTCTTAGTTTAAATGGGCAGCTCTAGGATGCAATGTAACCATTTCTTTCTCTTTTAGCAAATGTCTGGTTTATTCGACATACGCATATGTAGCATGTCTTAGCTTAAATGGGCAGATAGAGAATGTGCTTTAACCATTGTCTCTTTCCACAAATGTCTAGTTTTAGCTCCAAACAGATATGTAGCATGTCTTAGTTTAAATGGGCAGCGATAGGATGCAATTTAACCATTTCTTTCTCTTTTAGCAAATTTCTGGTTTATGCGAAATACGCATATGTAGCATGTCTTAGCTTAAATGGGCAGATAGAGAATGCTCTTTAACCATTTAATTGTCTCTTTCCGCAAATGTCTAGTTTTAGCTCCAAACAGATATGTAGCATGTCTTAGTTTAAATGGGCAGCTCTAGGATGCAATTTAACCATTTCTTTCTCTTTTAGCAAATGTCTGGTTTGTGCGAAATACGCATATGTAGCAAGTTCTATCTTAAATGGGCAGATAGAGAATGCGCTTTAACCATTTAATTGTCTTTCTGCAAATGTCTAGTTTTAGCTCCAAACAGATATGTAGCATGTCCTAGCTTAAATGGGCAGATAGAGAATGCGCTTCAACCATCTAATTGTCTTTCAGCAAATGTCTATTTTAGGGGATTTTCGTGTACACAAATGAATTGTCTTTTAATATAATAATTTGAACAATATTTTTAATATTTGTCATTTTGTTATGTTCATTATTTATAGGTGATTCGGGTTACATGAGCCGGCCTTGGCTCATTACGCCGTTGCGTAACCCCACGGACGAGGCCCAGGAGCGCTACAATTGGGCGCACAAACAGACTAGGGCTGTAGTGGAGAGGATGTTTGGGCTCCTCAAAATGCAGTTACAATGCCTGGACAGGTCTGGAGGAGCCCTCCAATACAGCCCTAGTAAGGTGGCGAAGATCGTTATAGCCCGCAGCGTCCTGCATAACATTGCTCAGCGGGCTGGGATGCTGCAGGCCATCCAGGCGCCCCGAGACCTCCTCCAAGAAGAGGAGGACGACCCTGTTCTAGAGGGGCCATTCCGGGATGAGGGGGCTCAATGTCAGAGCAAACATCATCAACCGCCACTTCAGACGGTAAATATTAGAAGTTATATAGAAACATTGCGAATATGTGTGAATTTTAGGGAAATGAGAAGTCGAGAATTATGCAAACATGTTAGGATTGTTCATCAAATGATTATAACAAAATATAATTTAATATTATTATTATTATTATCATAGGTAATTTAGACATCAGATGATTCTGGCATTGGGTCCTGTAATGACTTCGCCACCTGGTTTTCAAAGACAACATCAGATGGTAAGTATAAACAATGTATGGACTGTGGGTGGGGGGGAATTTTGCACAATCAGCCATCATATGGCATACATTTTAAAATGTAGTATTTAGTTTGCACATTACTAGATGTTTGGATAGTCAGAAAGGGATACTCTAGCAATACTATATGCTTCCAAGTCATATTCCAACTCATACATCAGAGGTTAGGTCTGCACAATGTATGACTCAGCTTTACACTTGATTGATAGAACATAACACAAGATTCTACACACGCTTAGTAAGCTAGTGATCTAAATAGTTTAAGAAATGGTGGGGGGGGGGGGGGTGCAGAACTAAGTCACACACTTTTATTAATTATTTGATTTACACTTTTTTCTTCCATTAGGGAGATGACTTCATCTAAAGACTGAAAGTGAAGAATTCAAGACTGAAAGTGAAGAATTCAAGACTGAAAGTGAAGAATCCCAGACTGAAAGTGAAGAATCCCAGACTGAAAGTGAAGAATACCAATGTGATCATGTCTGTGGCATTATCTTTCAAATGTGCTGACCTTGAAAACCATACAAACACACATTCACATGATAAGTGGCAACAATTCTATGGAACAAGACTGTGGATGCATCCTATTGGAGACACTTAGATTTAATTTTGTATTTGTTTTTTAGATGGTATTTCACAATCTATTTTGAAAATGATGAATAAAACACCTAATGAAGATAAACTGATATTTAGAAGATAATTGCCTTTCAAAGACCATACATCCAGGTTAGTTTGCACAATGCATGCTATTTAAGAATCATAGGAGGAAGAATGTTCAAAGAATTAGGAATATATACATATCCTATATTACAATATGTTTACTTTAGATACATTACCCCTACTTTGTGCTAGAGAGGACTCAGATTCTGACCAATCAGACAAAGGGATACATTTTATAGTTGATATTTAGGTATATTATTTGAAGGGACATGAAATATTACATTTAATTATGGTCCTCATACAATCAAATTAAAAAATATTTTCAAAATTTGATATGCATTATTTTTTCTAATTTTAAATGCTAATTTGTAATTCAGCTATTGATTAGACAATACAATGGGATTCATTTCAAATTATGGATAGATATAGATTTCAAGTATGAACCTGTTTTAATATCAAGACAAAAAATACATGTTAGAGCATAGACACAAGATGATTTAACAATTATTAGATTTCATGAATATGTTAAGACATGTGTTCATTAAATAACCTAAATGACTAATGTTTTTAATATTTCTTTTCTTTCTTTTTCAGAGTTTCATCTGTGATAAATTACCAGATTAGGGGTTAATAACTATAATATAGGTGTCGGCGATGTTGGGGGCAGCAGATTAGGGGTTCATAGGGATAATGTAGGTGGCGGCGGTGTCCGGAGCGGCAGATTAGGGGTTAATAATATAATGCAGGTGGCGGCGATGTCGGGGACGGCAGATTAGGGGTTAATAAGTGTAAGATTAGGGGTGTTTAGACTTGGGTTTCATGTTAGGGTGTTAGGTGGAGACATAAATGTGTTTCCCCATAGGAATCATTGGGGCTGCGTTAGAAGCTGAACGCTGCTTTTTTGCAGGTGTTAGGTTTTTTTTCATCTAAATCTGCCCCATTGATTCCTATGGGGAAATCGTGCACAAGCACGTTTAGCCAGCTTACCGCTACCGTAAGCAGCGCTGGTATTACAGTGAGATGTGGAGCTAAATTTTGCTCTACGCTCACCTTTTTGCGGCTAACGCCGGGTTTAAAAAAAAAACTTAATACCAGCGTTGTCTTAAGGGAGCGTTAAAAAAAATGCTTGTTAGCAACGCACCGTTACCGCAAAACTCGTAATCTCGGTGAGTGTTATTAAATTATCTTATTTCATTTCTTTTCTTATACAGTTTTTTCTTTTTTCTTTAGTACTACATACCATTTTAATTCTAATTATCCTATATTTTCTTTATTTCAGTTTGCTCATCAATTTATGCTTTTATTTTAAAATAATTAAATCTTTTCAACATTCCCTTTTATTATTATGTAGTCAGTGTCCCCGCAAACCACACTTCTTTATTCGTATCCTTTGTTCCACTAACCTATCTCTCACACTTACTGCGCCATGCCTCCCCTCTTCCTCTCCTCCATGCCGAGCGAGCCTCTGCCATTTTCATTTCTTCCTTTTCAGTTGCGGACACGCCCCCATTACTTTCAGCACCACTTTCTTTTATTCTCGCCCCCACATTTCAACCCACCCTCTCTACTACCTTTCCCGCCCTCAAATCTTACCTCAGACGTTCCGGATCTTCTCTGGGAAGTACTCTCAACCCTAACTGCTCCCTCCTCTCACTCACTTAGATGTTACAATTATCTAACATCATTGTTATTTATTTCCTTTTCTTTCATTGATCTTCTGTTTTCAATTGCTAAATTTTAAAACTTATTATTTAATATATATATATATATATATATATATATATTTAAATTTAATCATTACTTGATTATTTTCACTATCCAAAAATTTATTACATATTGAATTTTATATAATATTGATTAAATATGTCTGAAGAATCTACACAACAGCTATCAGAGAAATCTGTACAGCATATGATACAAAATTCTATTGACAGGCTTAGGCAGCAATTAAATCAACAAATGACAACTGTCATGCTATCTGTTTCTCAAACTTAAACTATTGAACCAAAGAGAATATGAAAAGTAAATCACATCTACTGAAAGCAGACAAAAAATATTCTGCTAAAAAAAGACCTATAATCTCTTCCTCAGATACAGACTCTGAAATTGAAATGCAACCTATATGTAAACACAAAACTCACGTAGACAGAGTTTCTATGCTAGAGTCGTCAGACTCCAATATGGAAATGGGTTGCAAGTTTAAAAAAATCAGGTGATTCACTTTATTCCCCTGAGTTTTTCTGACTCATCATTATCTGATGCATCCCCCAAGTTAAAAAAAGAGGAGAAAAAATTATAAATTTAAAAAGCCCAAATTAACTGATTGCCAAGGTCAATTATATTTAGACGCTGACAACCTTCTCCATCCAAGATCATCGCAATTGAGACCCTCTAAAAGGGTGTTTATATTTTTAGACCATTCTGTTAGAAAGAAACTTTCCAAAAAAGTTGAAAAAAGGGCAGAATGTCCGCACCCTGAGCTGCCTCACAATAATCATATTACTATATATCGTAAAAATAAATTTTAATTTATGCAGAGGACCTGACAGGTACCTTAAGTAGTGTCAGGATAATGTTTCAAAGAACACTTTATTTAATAGGAGATGCTAACCTCCATTTCTACACAGAACAGGAGAATGGTGCTTAGAAGCATCGACTCAAAAATACAAGATTTTGCCCCCCCAGAAATGGGTCCTCTAGCTAACGGTCTCCTTTTTGGTGATAAGGGCCTTAAACAAATGAGTAATTATGTTATTATGTTCAAATTACTCAATACAATTAAAACTAGTACAAACAAATGTTTAATCCACCGCAAAATATATTTGACAGGATGGGTAAGGTCAAGGCTGCTTTCCCAGCCAATCATAAAACCAAAGGCTTCATTTTCAAAATATTTCCAATATCTCACACACCAGTTTTTTCCCTACGAGATCAAGAAACTGGAACCTCAGAGGCTCTTGTTCCAGAGCAAAAAGAAAACCCTTTCCAGGAGAGTCCTTCTCTAACATGTCAATTCTTCCCCACACCTAGTGGGAGAAAGATTAAATCCCTTCAAAGACAATAGGGAAAATATTACTTCAGATCCATAGGATCTAGAGACAATTTAAGGCTTTCATCTGACTTTTGTTTTCCCTCCTTTCTAAAGAAAAATTACCTATCCCAATTAAAAAATTCCCAACAAGATTCCCATCTTTTAGACCAAGGAATATCCAATCTAGAAAAAAAAAATAACAATAGAACACGCTCAAATTTTGGAAACTTTTTTTATAAACAACATCTTTTATGTAAGGAAAAAAGGATCCCTTCGCCCAGTTATAAACTTAAAGGGACAGTCTACTCAAAACTAAACTTTCATGATTCAGATAGGGCATGCAATTTTAAACAACTTTCCAATTTACTTTTATCATCAAATTTGCTTTGTTCCCTTGGTGGTATTTTTGAAAAGCTAAACCTAGCTAGGCTCAAACTGATTTCTAAACAGTTGAAAACCGCCTCCTAGCTCAGAGCATTTTGAAAGTTTTTCACAGTTAGACTGTGCTAGTTCACATGTGTCATATAGATAACATTGTGCTCACTCCCGTGAAGTTATTTAGGAGTCTTCCCTGATTGACTACACTGCATGTCTGTCAAAGGCACTTAGATAAGGAGGCTGTCTGCAAAGGCTTAGATACAAGGTAATCACAGAGGTAAAAAGTATATTAATATAACTGTGTTGGTTATGCAAAAACGGGGAATGGGTAATAAAGGGATTATCTATCTTTTTAAATAAGAAAAATGTTGGTGTAGACTGTCACTTTAAGAAATCTCAACCTATTCTTAGAGTATATTTCAAGGTGGAGGGTATTCACCTCCTCAGGGATTGCCTTTTACACATGGGGGGATAGTTATCAACGCGTCTACTTACCTGCCTTCGCCAGCCCAATACGCCCGCCTAAGCTCGCCTACCATCGCCGCCGCGGACCTGAAAAAATTTGCCTAAGTTATCAATAAATCTGTCAAAAAGCCGCGCACCAAGTACGGGGCAATAAGCAGCGGACTGTGAGAGTTATCACTCATCCGATCTCGCTGCTCTTCGGCTTTTTGATAGCTTTATTGCTAGCCTGTCACTAAGCACCCACACTAACTACACTGTTCTACCCCCTATACCGGCGCCCCCCGCAACTAAATAAAGTTATTAACCCCTAAACCGCCACTCCTAGACCCCGCCGCAACTCTTATAAATGTATTAACCCCTAAACCGCTGCTCCTAGACCCCGCCGCAACTCTTATAAATGTATTAACCCCTATACCGCCGCTCCCGGACACCGCCGCAACCTACATTATACCTAGTAACCCCTATCCTGCCCCCCCTATACCGCCGCCCTCTATAATAAAGTTATTAACCCCGATCCTGCTGACCCCGCACCTCGCCGCAACTAAATAAATAGTTTAACCCCTAAACAGCCGCTCCCGGACCCTGCCGCAACCTATATTAAACTTATTAACCCCTAATCTGCCCCCCCTACACCGTCGCCACCTATAATACATTTATTAACCCCTATCCTGCCCTCCACTACACCGCTGCCACTGTAATAAATTTATTAACCCCTAAACCTAAGTCTAACACTAACCCTAACATCCCCCTAACTTAAATATTAATTAAATAAATCTAAATAATATTTATATTAGTAACTAAATTAATCCTATTTAAAACTAAATATTTACCTTTAAAATAAACCCTAATATAGCTACAATATAAATAATAATTATATTGTCATCTTTCAAGCGGGGTCTTCAATCTTCATCCCGCCGACGCGGAACATCCTTCTTTCCCGACGGACTACCGACGAATGAAGGCTCCTTTAAAGGACGTCATCCAAGATGGCGTCCCTTCAATTCCGATTGGCTGATAGGATTCTATCAGCCAATCGGAATTAAGGTAGGAAAAACTGATTGGCTGATTGAATCAGCCAGATTGAAGTTCAATCCGATTGGCTGATCCAATCAGCCAATCAGATTGAGCTCGCATTCTATTGGCTGTTCCGATCAGCCAATAGAATGCGAGCTCAATCTGATTGGCTGATTCAATCAGCCAATCAGATTTTTCCTACCTTAATTCCGATTGGCTGATAGAATCCTACCAGCCAATCGGAATTGAAGGGACGCCATCTTGGATGACGTCCCTTAAAGGAGCCTTCATTCGTCGTTAGTCCGTCGGGAAAGGATGTTCCGCGTCGGCGGGATGAAGATTGAAGACCTCGCTTGGAAGATGACATCGCCCGGATAGAAGACTTCTTCAGCGCCGCTTGGAAGATGACATCGCCCGGATGGAACACTTCTTCAGCGCCGCCTGGAGAATCACTTCATCGGATGGAAGATTTCTTCAGCGCCCCTTGGAGGATCACTTCTGCCGCTCCGGATCTCCTCTTCAGTTCCATCGGTGGCTCGGCTGAGTGAAGACGACTAAAGGTAGGATGATCTTCAGGGGATTAGTGTTAGGTTATTTTAAGGGGGGTTTGGGTTAGATTAGGGGTATGTGGGTGGTGGGTTTTAATGTTGGGGGGGTTGTATTTTTCTTTTACAGGCAAAAGAGCAGTTTTCTTTGGGGCATGCCCCACAAAAGGCCCTTTTAAGGGCTGGTAAGGTAAAAGAGCTTTGAACTTTTTTAATGTAGAATAGGGTAGGGAATTTTTTTATTTTGGGGGGCTTTGTTATTTTATTAGGGGGCTTAGATTAGGTGTAATTAGCTTAAAATTGTTGTAATATTTTTTAAATGTTTGTAACCTATTTTTTTATTTTTTGTAACTTAGCTTTTTTTATTTTTTGTACTTTAGTTAGTTTATGTAATTGTATTTAATTGTAGTTATTTGTATTTAATGTATTTAATGATAGTGTAGTGTTAGGTTTAATTGTAACTTAGGTTAGGATTTATTTTACAGGTAATTTTGTATTTCTTTTAGCTAGGTAGTTATTAAATAGTTAATAACTATTTAATAACTATTCTAACTAGCTAAAATAAATACAAAGTTACCTGTAAAATAAAAATAAATCCTAAAATAGCTACAATGTAATTATTAATTACATTGTAGCTATCTTAGGGTTTATTTTACAGGTAAGTATTTAGTTTTAAATAGGAATAATTTATTTAAGTATAGTGTAGTGTTAGGTGTAATTGTAACTTAGGTTAGTTTTTATTTTACAGGTAAATTTCTCTTTATTTTAGCTAGGTAGCTATTAAATAGTTAATAACTATTTAATAGCTATTGTACATGGTTAAAATAAATTGAAAGTTACCTATAAAATAAAAATAAATCCTAAGATAGCTACAATATAATTATTATTTATATTGTAGCTATATTAGGGTTTATTTTAAAGGTAAGTATTTAGTTTTAAATAGGATTAATTTAGTTAATAATAGAAATATTATTCAGATTTATTTAATTAATATTTAAGTTAGAGGGGTGTTAGGGTTAGACTTAGGTTTAGGGGTTAATAAATTTATTACAGTGGCGGCGGTGTAGTGGGGGGCAGGATAGGGGTTAATAAATGTATTATAGGTGGCGACGGTGTAGGGGGGGCAGATTAGGGGTTAATAAATTTAATATAGGTTGCGGCAGGGTCCGGGAGCGGTGGTTTAGGGGTTAAACTATTTATTTAATTGCGGCGAGGTGTGGGATCAGCAGGATAGGGGTTAATAACTTTATTATAGAGGGCGGCGGTATAGGGGGGGCAGGATAGGGGTTACTAGGTATAATATAGGTTGCGGCGGTGTCCGGGAGCGGCGGTTTAGGGGTTAATACATTTATTATAGCTGCGGCAGGGTCAGGGAGCAGCGGTTTAGGGGTTAATACATTTATTATAGTTGCGGCGGGGTCAGGGAGCGGCGATTTAGGGGTTAATACATTTATTATAGTTGCGGCGGGGTCAGGGAGCGGCGGTTTAGGGGTTAATACATTTATTATAGTTGCGGCGGGGTCAGGGAGCGGCGGTTTAGGGGTTAATACATTTATTATAGTTGCGGCGGGGTCAGGGAGCGGCAGTTTAGGGGTTAATATGTATAGAGTAGCTTGCAGTGGGCTCCGGGAGCGGCGGTTTAGGGGGTAATAACTTTATTTAGTTGCGGCGGTGTAGGGGGGGGGACAGATTAGGGGTGTTTAGACTCGGGGTACATGTTAGGGTGTTAGGTGTAGACAGCTCCCATAGGAATCAATGGGATGTCTGGCAGCAGCGAACTTGTACTTTCGCTATGGTGAGACTCCCATTGATTCCTATGGGATCCGCCGCCTCCAGTTTGAAAACCAGGTACGCTGGGCCGGAAAAGTGCCGAGCGTACCTGCTAGTTTTTTGATAACTAGCAAAAGTAGTCAGATTGTGCCGCACTTGTGTGCAGAACATCTGGAGTGACATAAGAATCGATCTGTGTCGGACTGAGTCCGGCGGATCGAAGCTTACGTCACAAAATTCTACTTTTGCCGGTCTCTAGCCTTTGATAACTAAGGCGAATCAGCCTCGCCACAAATACGCTGCGGAATTCCAGCGTATTTGAGGTTGACGGCTTGATAACTACCCCCCCATGGACTGAATGGTGAGATCTAACAGATTCTTACCTGACCATAACTTATTACTAATTTATCAGTCATACAGGAAATGCCTGTTTTCTATGGAGGAATTCCCTGTGGCAGTTTACCTGTCTTCCCTTTGTCCTCTCCTCTGCTACCTAGGCATTCACAAAAAACAGTTATAGCTTAGCTTTGCTTAAAGGGACAGTCTACACCAAAATTTTTCTTATTTAAAAAGATAGATAATCCCTTTATTACCCATTCCCCGTTTTTGCATAACCAACACAGTTATATTAATACACTTTTTTACCTCTGTGATTACCTTGTATCTAAGCCTTTGCAGACAGCCTCCTTATCTAAGTGCCTTTGACTGACATGCAGTGTAGTCAATCAGTGAAGACTCCTAAATAACTTCACGGGAGTGAGCACAATGTTATCTATATGACACATGTGAACTAGCACAGTCTAACTGTGAAAAACTTTCAAAATGCTCTGAGCTAGGAGGCGGTTTTCAACTGTTTAGAAATCAGTTTGAGCCTAGCTAGGTTTAGCTTTTCAAAAATACCACCAAGGGAACAAAGAAAATTTGATGATAAAAGTAAATTGGAAAGTTGTTTAAAATTGCATGCCCTATCTGAATCATGAAAGTTTAGTTTTGACTAGACTGTCCCTTTAAGGGAAATTCTTCTTATTTATCAAAATCCCTCAACTCTCCTTATACATCTGAATCTTACTATCAAACTTTTCCAAGACCTGGGATTTCTCATCAACTTCAACAAGTATATCCTGTCCCCTTCCCAAAACCTAGTTTTGTTAGGCTTCTCCACAGATACCAAACTTGATATCCTAAGTTTGGATAAGATAATGAAAATCAAAAAAGAAATGACTTCCCTTCTCAAAATAGACATTTTCCATCAGAACTCTGGCCTGAATTATATGTCTCCTTTCTTCATCTATTAAAGCAAATTATCCTGCTCTATTGCACTACAGAGGTCTCCAACGTTTGAACATAACATATATCTTCACAAAGGATTTGCATTTTCTCTCAGAATATCTTTATCCTCAGAAGCCAGAGAAGAACTATAATTGTGGCTTTTCAAAATTATAGCTTGGGAAGGAAAAGAATCAGACACAAACAAATCAGGATGGGGAACCCTTATCACAAAAGGCAAATATCAGAAAAATGGCTTCATATCAACAATCTGAAACTTTTAGCATGGTCTTTTAACTGTCAAAAGTTTAAGTTAGTCAAGTCAGGATCTCTCAGCTTAATAGCTTGGACAATTTCAGGGGTCCCTGGTATACAGAAGGACTTTCTCCAGGAGGTAAAAATCAGCTGCAGGACTCCTGGTCACCAGCAACCAAGAGATATTACCTTTCTTCTTAGAAAATATGGTCTAGCTGTGCAACCAACAGAATCTGGATCCCATTTCAGCTCCTTTAATTGAAGTACTTAATTTTTAACGTCATTGTTTGAGGCTGGAATGGCATATAGATCTATTAGTATAACTAGATCAGCCAGTTTTGCTGGTCAAGAACTTTACAAAATTCCCCCATAGTTTAACATATCTCTATTTTCGGACTCAAACGTCCTCCTACATCTACGCACACAAACTTTTAAGATGTTAATTTAATTTTCTCACTATTCAACACATGGGCAGATAATTCCAGTCTTTCTCTCTGAAACGATTGAAACAAAGAAGAGCGCCTCATGGTGCAGAGAAATTGTAACAGGTGGTAAAGGTTCTTAAGTTATAGTGTAAAAGGTATTAACAAACGAAAAGCACTGTATGAAAGTGCTAATCTAGCAGGCTGGGCCTCTCAGTCTCCAGCTGACTGTCTTACAGGACCCTCAATAGAAGGTTGGTCTCTTGTTAAAAAAACACAGAAATAACCGCCCAATGGTGCAGATCAATGGTGTTACCAAAGCAGTATGTGAAAAAAAAGTAAAGTACTCACATTTGGATAGCACTAACAGGAAGTGCAAATCTAGCAGTCTGGATGTTTGTAGTCACCAGCTGACTAATCTCTTTTTGTCTTTTAGTGGAAAATGTTGTTTCCAAAAGTCCCAGATTGCAGAGAGAAAAGATGAGTAGTACAAGGCAGATACTACTAAAAGATTTTAATATTAAAATATAAAGTCAAACCAATAAAATTTGCAACGCGTTTCTCAGCTGTGTGTAGCTGTTTCTTCAGGCATTGAAGATGTGAGTACTTTACTTGTTTTTCACATACTGCTTTGGTAATACCATTGATCTGCACCATTGGGCGGTTATTTCTGTGTTTTTTTAACAACAGACCAACCCTCCTATTGAGGGTCCTGTAAGACAGTCAGCTGGAGACTGAGAGGCCCAGCCTGCTAGATTAGCACTTTCATACAGTTCTTTTTGTTTGTGAGTACCTTTTCACTATAACTTAAGAACCTTTACCACCTGTTACCATTTCTCTGCACCATGAGGAGCTCTTCTTTGTTTCATTCATAGAACCCACATCAACAGGCCCAATCCGTTGGAAGAAGAGACGACTTGTGAACTCTAGAATCTGGGATATATTACTCAGAGACTATTCATATTAGATTTTTATTTTAATTTATTTTATTTGTAATTTCAATTTTCATTTTTAATTCTTTTTTTTTTTTAATTGTTCATTTATAAATCCATACACATTTGTATTCTATAGAATATATTTTTATATATACAGTAGTATTTTTACATTATTTTCATATATACCTTACATTGTTTATTTTTATTTCATTCACTTCTTAATTTAGCGCCCTCTTCTATACTTTCCTCTCCTCTGAAGGGTGAGTCTAGCTTTCACTCTCTCTCTAAAACATTATCTGCCAAATTAGCTACTCTGTTATGTTTGTTGTCATATAGAAAAATCTAAGATGTTAGAGCAATAGATTACGACTCCAAAATGTTTTCTCCACAGGGTGTAATTTTCCCAATATCTAGAAGGACTTAATTTTCTTCCTCTACTATTTTCTATTCTTATTTTTATGATCAACCTCACATATGTGGTGTCCTTTGTCTCAAAGAGTATGAACTCAGAACTACTAATCTTAGGAATTTCATCTTCTTAACAACTTCTTATATCTTTTACTTATCCTCATCTCCCTGTCTCTTCCACCACTATAGCCAGGTGAGTTAAGTGGGTTTATGCTTCTAGCAGGAGTAGATTATTTTTTCTCTCTCCTTACTGCAGCTTCTAAAGCCTTTTCTAACTTTGGTTCTCTTCAGGAGGTGACCACTTACTTCGTAAAACCTTATTCTGCTTCTAACTCGGCTAAAATGGTTGAGAGTTATTGTAAAATACTTCATAACACTTAATTGATTATTTCCTCAAAAAAAAATAATAGATTTTAGAAATGCTGGCATGTTCATAGTGGGATAGAACATATGTGGTGGTAGTGCCCTCAAATACGTTTGTGGTTGTTGGTTATTTAAGAGATTGAAAATATATTTTAAATACAATGCCCAAATTACCTTATATTTGGTAAAAAAAAAAAAAAAAGCCACTGCGGGCTCCATTTATCATTCATATTTTCCTATATTTTCTTCTGAAAATTCTCATGAGAAATAATTCCCCTATTTATCATTCAAAAATGTGCCTAAAATTAGGCAAGTTTGACTGTAAAATTATCCTACTCTGTTCTCACTCTCCTTGGAGAACATGTTCTCCAAAAAAAATGTTAAATTAGATCCTTATAAGTTATATAACCCATTGCAAATTGTTTCAAATATTTGTGAACAGTGCTAGATTTCTCTTTTTCTACATGCAAAAAAATACATATTTACATTCTATGGAGATGTGGGTGGAGTAAGTGACAAAATTGCTGGAACTGAAAGAATACTTTTTACATGCAAAATGAAAAACTCAATATATATTTTTGCTTATATGGATTGAACTATGGGAGTCCTACATTTCATCATGCACATTACCTCCTAGTGATAATTGAAAATAAATCTGTCTGGGAAGGATAGCATATTAGGATATTTAGGGATAATTGCTTATTTATCGTTTTATTTTGGATAGTGACTTTTGTAGTATCTTTCTTCTTAATAAAGCTGGTACATAAAAACAAACACAAACCTTAGTGTGTATGAGGTAAGAGCTGTCTTGGATTTAAAAAAATAAATAAATTGCCGTCTGTATATAACTGAAGTCTATGGGGCCCATTTATCAAGCTCCGGACAGGCTCGCCAGAAACACCAGTTTTGTAGCAGCGGTCTAAAGACCGCTGCTCCATAACCTGTCCGCCTGCTCTGAGCAGGCGGACAGACATCGCTGCAATTCAACCCGATCGAGTACGATCGTGTTGATTGACACCCCCTGCTGGCAGCCGATTGTGCGCGAATCTGCAGGGGGCGGAGTTGCACCAGCAGTTCACAAGAGCTGCTGGTGCAATACTGAATACGGAGAGCATATTGCTCTCCGCATTCAGCGAGGTCTGTCGGACCTGATCCGCACTGTCGGATCAGGTCCGACAGACCTTTGTTAAATAGGCCCCTATGTCTTGGAGAAATCTTCAGTGTCTCTGAGAATTTTCTCTTGTTACAAACATAGCAATATCAAGAAAAAGAGAACATCCGATCATGTGATTGAGCGTACAAAAGCTGTATGTTAAAATTGTACTCACACAGAAACCATAACTATACATGAGGTAATGTTAGCATATATTACAAATCAGCATTGATGCTAGATACTTTGTAGTCTAATATGGCAAGTTAGTACACCATGCATATGATGTATACAGTCTCAATCTCTATGATTTTGGAAACTAAATAGAAGACAGGTAATACAACCCTGCCACATTGGCAGAGACTGACATACTGGATATATACTTTTGCGACTTACACGTCACTTGGTCTAAGTCCAGTAAGTCGATAATAAGATGTTAACATACCCAATCCCCTCAAATTAGCTCTGTGGAATCTGTTGGCGCTCTACAAATAACCGATAATAATAACTATAATTTTTACATTCAGAAATATATACATATAGTTTCTTTATACTTATTTAAGTGTATTTATAACATATTAATAGGTTAATCACAAGTGTATAGACTATTTCAAGTGAAAATTCCCCAATACGGACTTCAGTAATATACAGACGGCAATTTCTTTGAAATCAGATGTGGCACTTACCTCATATAGATTGAGTTTTATGAAGTAAGTGGGTGTCCCTGGGAGGATTTTTTCATATTATCATCTTTAGAATTTGATCTAAGCTGGATGGGCAGGTTGCAGATTCTAAATTATAAGTGCAGTTCAGGGGTAAGTCTAACTACTGTTTTCTAATTATTATTTATAATATTTCTGTCCCTTTTTTCACGTTAGTTAAAAAAAAGTTAAATTGCTTCTTTTTATGCTTCAGTTAAAGGGACAGTATACACTCATTTTCATATAACTGCATGTAATAGACACTACTATAAAGAATAAGATGCACAGATACTGATATAAAAATCCAGTATAAAACTGTTTAAAAACTTACTTAGAAGCTCTCAGTTTAGCTCTGTTGAAAAGGTAGTCGGAAAGCCCACTGCAAGTGGGAAATAAGACCCTCCCCCTTCTTTTGCATATGAAAAGACCCTTTACACAAACAGGAGCAAGCTGGAGCAAGTAGCTGACGGTATTCTCATAAAAATGTGGGGCTTGGTTAGGAGTCTGAAAATCAGAGCAATGTTATTTAAAAATAAGCAAAATTATACATTTAAAAAAAACAAAAACAAAAACTTGATGGGCTATATAAATAGATCATCTACAAAACATTTATGCAAAGAAAAAATAAGTGTATAATGTCCCTTAAAGTGATACTGCGATAACAGGCGCTCAGATACAGAATCAGTACCATAACACTGTATTCTAGATACTTTTTAGTCTGTGTGTGCTATTTGCTTTTTGTTGTCCAATTTCTTACAATGGAGTTCTCCATCAAGAGGATATGGAAGTTTTGTAGAGTGTTTTGGTGCACATTATCCATAGGGTGATAAATACACTTATTTATTGATTAGTTTTTTCAGACATCACAATTACAATAACCTGGTGCAGGTGTAAAAAATGCAATTACCTACTGCCCCTGCAACAATATACTTTATACGCCTGGCATATGTGACAACATAAGGCTGTTATTTTTTATACATTAGGTGATTTTAAATAACAGATGAACATGTTTTTTTTTATTTAAATCTTTATTAAGTCATTGAAAAAGACATCAGGTTAACATTTCTTGATAAATATAATGCGTAACATGAACTGAAGCTAATACAAAATAAAGAAGTTATCGTGGCCATGTTTTAGACTTTACACACTAAGAATGTCTAGTCCATTCTGAATTATAAAGGCATGAGAATTCAATTATATGAATACGATAATTAAAACTTATCTAAATTTTTCTCACATAGCATAAACAGATTTTATAGTTTTTAGATATTTGACAACACCAGTTTGTCAAACAACATACAAATATAAAGAAGAAAAGAAGATGTTAATTTCGATGGAAAGAAAGAGAGAGAGACAGGTAAATTAAGGGGAGAAGAGGGAGGGAATTGGGAAGGAGGAAAAGAGAAAAAAAAAAAACATTGATCTAATAAATTAATAGGTTATATTTTCCTTTGCCACATTGCCAGCATTAGTTCATGGGTTTCTAATTGGTGCGTTTTTAGGTAGTGGTATCTCTCCAGCAAGAGGACCTCTGAAACAGCAGTTCTCCAAGCCTCTACAGTGGGGACTGTCTGGGACTTCCAGTGTTTTGGGATGAGTTTTTTTACTGCCGAGAGCATGATTAAAAGTAGTGGGCGTTTGCCCACTCCTTCTGTCTTGGGGAGGTCAAGGAACAGGATAATTTTTGGGTCATGAGGGATTGTATTTCCAAGAATTGTAATTCCAAGAATCCCTGACATTTCTGTCAGGGTATCTGTCCAATATCTGAGTAGTCAAGGGCATGACCACCAAATGTGCAGGAGAGAGCCCGTCTCCCCACAGCCCCTCCAACATGTATCCCTAAGACCAGGGAATATCTTGTGGAGTTGTGCTGGGGTCAAATACCACCTGCACAAAAGTTTTAGATGAGTCTCTTGAATTGTTGCCGAGACTGAGGATCTTTTAATTATTCTAAAGGCTCTATGCCAGGAATCAGCATCTATGTTACTATCCAAATCTCTGCTCCAGGAGTATGTGTATGATGGGAGATTTGCTGCTTCCGCGCTGGAAATTATCTTGTATAGTTTAGAAATTAAGTGTGTTGGGGTCGTTGTGGAGGTAGGTGCACATGTTTTTAATATGTAAATGTGATAATATACTTGATTTTGAATAGCGCTGACTGCGCCCTCTCTGTTGTACTACAGAAACCACACGAGTTATAGTGTGCTCAAAAAGTAGTCAGCAATGATGGCATGGGAGCAAGTACCAAAAAATGTTTTTTATTTGTTTCTTCCTTACTGATTTAAAAGTTGTAAAAAGCAAATGAGATACTGTGAAAGCTACTAGCATGTATGTGATCATAACTTCATCTATGAATGTTATGAAACAAAATTTTGGCTGCTATCATTTGCAAGTTTCTAGCAAAAAAACAACAACAATATTTGGAGCATCATATTTGCACTCGTCCATATGCTTTGGTGCAAAAGATCCTTAAATAAGATGTTTGTTCTAAAAGATTTGGATATAGCTGTGCATTTTTTTTAAAGGGAAAAAAACCTGTAGGCTCGTGATTTTGTTTGTCCATGTAAAAAGTACCTTGAAACGGTTATATATGTGTACAAACGGATTAGATTTGTGACGTGTGTTTGTATAAAGTACGGATCCAATAGGATGGATCCTGATGGGCTCTAAGACAAAAAGGCTTGGATCAGACGAAATCCAAATGGGGGACATACTAAACTGCATATTGGGATGATTGGGATGATGGGATGATTGGCTGCAATGCTAAACACTATCACTAGATGTCATTATACTTTTTACACACATTCATGGTAATGACTCTGCTGTAACTCAAAATATGTTGTTCTTTTCTGCACTGCTTGATACTAAGTTGCAAACAGAAGGTGCAAATGTTTAACTATTCACTTGCTGACATATATACAGTTGTATAATGGAATCACATTAAATAATATAATAGAAAAATACTTTTGTAGGACTACATTACTAATTTAATATAGTACATGTATGTGCAAACCTGTTTTGATAGGAACCTGTGAATAGATGTTTTAAACATGGGGATTATGGGTTACACATGCCAAGGAAAATTTTAATTTCTGATAAGAATATGGTTATAACTATTTTTCTACATGGGGATTATGGGTGAAATAACATTTACACATGCCAAAAAAACACATTTGACCGGTTTCTGATAGGAATATGGTAATCATAATTTTTATACATGGGGATTATGGGTGAAATATCATGGTTACACTTGCAGAGGAACACATTTGACCTGTTTCTGATAGGAATATGGATATAATTATTTTTATACATAGGAATTATGGGTGAAATGTCATGGTTACATATGCAGAGGAACACATTTGACCTGTTTCTGATAGGAATATGGATATAATTATTTTTATACATAGGGATTATGGGTGAAATATCATGGTTACACATGCAAAAGAACACATTTGACCGGTTTCTGATAGGAATATGGTTATAATTATTTTTATACATGGGGATTATGGGTGAAATATTCTGGTTACACATGCAGAGGAACACATTTGACCTGATTCTGATAGGAATATGGTTATAATTATTTTTCTACATGGGGATTATGGGTGAAATATAATGGTTACACTTGCAGAGGAACACATTTGACCTGTTTCTGACAGGAATATGGTTATAATTATTTTTCTACATGGGGATTATGGGTGAAATATAATGGTTACACTTGCAGAGGAAAACATATGACCTGTTTCTGATAGGAATATGGATATAATTATTTTTTATACATGGGGATTATGGGTGAAATATCATGGTTACACTTGCAGAGGAACACATTTGACCTGTTTCTGATAGGAATATGGTTATAATTATTTTTCTACATGGGGATTATGGGTGAAATATCATGGTTACACATGGAGAGGAACATATTTGACCTGTTTCTGACAGGAATATGGTTCTAATTATTTTTATATATGGGGATTATGGGTGAAATATCATAGTTACACATGCAAAAGAACACATTTGACCGGTTTCTGATAGGAATATGGTTATAATTATTTTTATACATGGGGATTATGGGTGAAATATCATGGTTACAAATGTAGAGGAACACATTTGACCAGTTTCTGATAGGAATATGGTTCTAATTATTTTTATATATGGGGATTATGGGTAAAATATCATGGTTACACATGCAGAGAAACACATTTGACCTGTTTCTGATAGGAATATGGTTCTAATTATTGTTATACATGGGGATTATGGGTGAAATATAATGGTTACACATGCAGAGGAACACATTTGACCTGTTTCTGATAGGAATATGGTTATAATTATTTTTCTACATGGGGATTATGGGTGAAATATCATGGTTACACATACAGAGGAGCATATTTGACAAGTTTCTGATAGGAATATGGATATAATTATTTTTATACATGGGGATTATGGGTGAAATATCATGTTTACACTTGCAGAGGAAAACATTTGACCTGTTTCTGATAGGAATATGGATCTAATTATTTTTATACATAGGGATTATGGGTGAAATGTCATGGTTACATATGCAGAGGAACATATTTGACCTGTTTTTACATGGGGATTATGGGTGAAATATCATGGTTACACATGCAAAAGAACACATTTGACCGGTTTCTGATAGGAATATGGTTATAATTATTTTTATACATGGGGATTATGGGTGAAATATTATGGTTACACATGCAGAGAAACACATTTGACCTGTTTCTGATAGGAATATGGTTCTAATTATTTTTATATATGGGGATTATGGGTAAAATATCATGGTTACACATGCAGAGAAACACATTTGACCTGATTCTGATAGGAATATGGTTCTAATTATTGTTATACATGGGGATTATGGGTGAAATATCATGGTTACACATGCAAAAGAACACATTTGACCTGTTTCTGATAGGAATATGGTTATAATTATTGTTATACATGGGGATTATGGGTGAAATATAATGGTTACACATGCAGAGGAACACATTTGACCTGTTTCTGATAGGAATATGGTAATAATAATTTTTATACATGGGGATTATGGGTGAAATATCATGGTTACACTTGCAGAGGAACACATTTGACCTGTTTCTGATAGGAATATGGTTCTAATTATTGTTATACATGGGGATTATGGGTGAAATATAATGGTTACACATGCAGAGGAACACATTTGACCTGTTTCTGATAGGAATATGGTAATAATAATTTTTATACATGGGGATTATGGGTGAAATATCATGGTTACACTTGCAGAGGAACACATTTGACCTGTTTCTGAAAGGAATATGGTTCTAATTATTTTTATACATGGGGATTATGGGCGAAATATAATGGTTACACATGCAGAGAAACACATTTGACCTGTTTCTGATAGGAATATGGTTCTAATTATTGTTATACATGGGGATTATGGGCGAAATATAATGGTTACACATGCAGAGAAACACATTTGACCTGTTTCTGATAGGAATATGGTTCTAATTATTGTTATACATGGGGATTATGGGTGAAATATAATGGTTACACATGCAGAGGAACACATTTGATCTGTTTCTGATAGGAATATGGATATAATTATTTTTATACATGGGGATTATGGGTGAAATATCATGGTTACACTTGCAGAGGAAAACATTTGACCTGTTTCTGATAGGAATATGGATATAATTATTTTTATACATAGGGATTATGGGTGAAATGTCATGGTTACATATGCAGAGGAACATATTTGACCTGTTTCTACATGGGGATTATGGGTGAAATATCATGGTTACACATGCAAAAGAACACATTTGACCGGTTTCTGATAGGAATATGGTTATAATTATTTTTATACATGGGGATTATGGGTGAAATATTATGGTTACACATGCAGAGAAACACATTTGACCTGTTTCTGATAGGAATATGGTTCTAATTATTTTTATATATGGGGATTATGGGTAAAATATCATGGTTACACATGCAGAGAAACACATTTGACCTGATTCTGATAGGAATATGGTTCTAATTATTGTTATACATGGGGATTATGGGTGAAATATCATGGTTACACATGCAAAAGAACACATTTGACCTGTTTCTGATAGGAATATGGTTATAATTATTTTTCTACATGGGGATTATGGGTGAAATATCATGGTTACACATGGAGAGGAACATATTTGACCTGTTTCTGATAGGAATATGGTTCTAATTATTTTTATATATGGGGATTATGGGTGAAATATCATGGTTACACATGCAAAAGAACACATTTGAACGGTTTCTGATAGGAATATGGTTATAATTATTTTTATACATGGGGATTATGGGTGAAATATCATGGTTACACATGTAGAGGAACACATTTGACCAGTTTCTGATAGGCATATGGTTCTAATTATTTTTATATATGGGGATTATGGGTAAAATATCATGGTTACACATGCAGAGAAACACATTTGACCTGTTTCTGATAGGAATATGGTTCTAATTATTGTTATACATGGGGATTATGGGTGAAATATAATGGTTACACATGCAGAGGAACACATTTGACCTGTTTCTGATAGGAATATGGTTCTAATTATTTTTCTACATGGGGATTATGGGTAAAATATCATAGTTACACTTGCAGAGGAACATATTTGACCTGTTTCTGATAGGAATATAGTTATAATTATTTTTCTACATGGGGATTATGGGTGAAATATCATGGTTACACATACAGAGGAGCATATTTGACATGTTTCTGATAGGAATATGGATATAATTATTTTTATACATTTGGATTATGGGTAAAAGATCATGGTTACACATGCAGAGGAACACATTTGACCTGTTTCTGACAGGAATATGGTTATAATTATTTTTCTACATGGGGATTATAGGTGAAATATCATGGTTACACATGCAGAGGAGCACATTTGACATGTTTCTGACAGGAATATGGTAATAATTATTTTTAAACATGGGGATTATTGGTGAAATATCATGGTTACACTTGCAGAGGAACACATTTGACCTGTTTCTGAAAGGAATATGGTTTTAATTATTTTTATACATGGGGATTATGGGCAAAATATAATGGTTACACTTGCAGAGGAACACATTTGACCTGTTTCTGATAGGAATATGGATATAATTATTTTTATACATGGGGATTATTGGTGAAATATCATGGTTACACTTGCAGAGGAAAACATTTGACCTGTTTCTGAAAGGAATATGGTTCTAATTATTTTTATACATGGGGATTATGGGCAAAATATAATGGTTACACTTGCAGAGGAACACATTTGACCTGTTTCTGATAGGAATATGGATATAATTATTTTTATACATGGGGATTATTGGTGAAATATCATGGTTACACTTGCAGAGGAAAACATTTGACCTGTTTCTGATAGGAATATGGATATAATTATTTTTATACATAGGGATTATGGGTGAAATTTCATGGTTACATATGCAGAGGAACACATTTGACCTGTTTCTGATAGGAATATGGTTATAATTATTTTTATACATGGGGATTATGGGTGAAATATCATGGTTACACATGCAGAAAAACACATTTGACCTGTTTCTGATAGGAATATGGTAATCATAATTTTTATACATGGGGATTATGGGTGAAATATCATGGTTACACATGCAGAAAAACACATTTGACCTGTTTCTGATAGGAATATGGATATAATTATTTTTATACATAGGGATTATGGGTGAAATGTCATGGTTACATATGCAGAGGAACATATTTGACCTGTTTCTACATGGGGATTATGGGTGAAATATCATGGTTACACATGCAAAAGAACACATTTGACCGGTTTCTGATAGGAATATGGTTATAATTATTTTTATACATGGGGATTATGGGTGAAATATTATGGTTACACATGCAGAGAAACACATTTGACCTGTTTCTGATAGGAATATGGTTCTAATTATTTTTATATATGGGGATTATGGGTAAAATATCATGGTTACACATGCAGAGAAACACATTTGACCTGATTCTGATAGGAATATGGTTCAAATTATTGTTATACATGGGGATTATGGGTGAAATATAATGGTTACACATGCAGAGGAACACATTTGACCTGTTTCTGACAGGAATATGGTTATAATTATTTTTCTACATAGGGATTATGGGTGAAATATAATGGTTACACTTGCAGAGGAACACATTTGACCTGTTTCTGATAGGAATATGGATATAATTATTTTTATACATGGGGATTACGGGTGAAATATCATGGTTACACTTGCAGAGGAAAACATATGACCTGTTTCTGATAGGAATATGGATATAATTATTTTTTATACATAGGGATTATGGGTGAAATTTCATGGTTACATATGCAGAGGAACACATTTGACCTGTTTCTGATAGGAATATAGTTATAATTATTTTTCTACATGGGGATTATGGGTGAAATATCATGGTTACACATGGAGAGGAACATATTTGACCTGTTTCTGACAGGAATATGGTTCTAATTATTTTTATATATGGGGATTATGGGTGAAATATCATAGTTACACATGCAAAAGAACACATTTGACCGGTTTCTGATAGGAATATGGTTATAATTATTTTTATACATGGGGATTATGGGTGAAATATCATGGTTACAAATGTAGAGGAACACATTTGACCAGTTTCTGATAGGAATATGGTTATAATTATTTTTATATATGGGGATTATGGGTAAAATATCATGGTTACACATGCAGAGAAACACATTTGACCTGTTTCTGATAGGAATATGGTTCTAATTATTGTTATACATGGGGATTATGGGTGAAATATAATGGTTACACATGCAGAGGAACACATTTGACCTGTTTCTGATAGGAATATGGTTCTAATTATTTTTATACATGGGGATTATGGGTGAAATATCATGGTTACACATGTAGAGGAACACATTTGACCAGTTTCTGATAGGCATATGGTTCTAATTATTTTTATATATGGGGATTATGGGTAAAATATCATGGTTACACATGCAGAGAAACACATTTGACCTGTTTCTGATAGGAATATGGTTCTAATTATTGTTATACATGGGGATTATGGGTGAAATATAATGGTTACACATGCAGAGGAACACATTTGACCTGTTTCTGATAGGAATATGGTTCTAATTATTTTTATACATGGGGATTATGGGTAAAATATCATAGTTACACTTGCAGAGGAACATATTTGACCTGTTTCTGATAGGAATATAGTTATAATTATTTTTCTACATGGGGATTATGGGTGAAATATCATGGTTACACATACAGAGGAGCATATTTGACATGTTTCTGATAGGAATATGGATATAATTATTTTTATACATTTGGATTATGGGTAAAAGATCATGGTTACACATGCAGAGGAACACATTTGACCTGTTTCTGACAGGAATATGGTTATAATTATTTTTCTACATGGGGATTATAGGTGAAATATCATGGTTACACATGCAGAGGAGCACATTTGACATGTTTCTGACAGGAATATGGTAATAATTATTTTTAAACATGGGGATTATTGGTGAAATATCATGGTTACACTTGCAGAGGAACACATTTGACCTGTTTCTGAAAGGAATATGGTTTTAATTATTTTTATACATGGGGATTATGGGCAAAATATAATGGTTACACTTGCAGAGGAACACATTTGACCTGTTTCTGATAGGAATATGGATATAATTATTTTTATACATGGGGATTATTGGTGAAATATCATGGTTACACTTGCAGAGGAAAACATTTGACCTGTTTCTGAAAGGAATATGGTTCTAATTATTTTTATACATGGGGATTATGGGCAAAATATAATGGTTACACTTGCAGAGGAACACATTTGACCTGTTTCTGATAGGAATATGGATATAATTATTTTTATACATGGGGATTATTGGTGAAATATCATGGTTACATATGCAGAGGAACACATTTGACCTGTTTCTGATAGGAATATAGTTATAATTATTTTTCTACATGGGGATTATGGGTGAAAAATCATGGTTACACATGGAGAGGAACATATTTGACCTGTTTCTGACAGGAATATGGTTCTAATTATTTTTATATATGGGGATTATGGGTGAAATATCATAGTTACACATGCAAAAGAACACATTTGACCGGTTTCTGATAGGAATATGGTTATAATTATTTTTATACATGGGGATTATGGGTGAAATATCATGGTTACAAATGTAGAGGAACACATTTGACCAGTTTCTGATAGGATATGGTTATAATTATTTTTATATATGGGGATTATGGGTAAAATATCATGGTTACACATGCAGAGAAACACATTTGACCTGTTTCTGATAGGAATATGGTTCTAATTATTGTTATACATGGGGATTATGGGTGAAATATAATGGTTACACATGCAGAGGAACACATTTGACCTGTTTCTGATAGGAATATGGTTCTAATTATTTTTATACATGGGGATTATGGGTGAAATATCATGGTTACACATGTAGAGGAACACATTTGACCAGTTTCTGATAGGCATATGGTTCTAATTATTTTTATATATGGGGATTATGGGTAAAATATCATGGTTACACATGCAGAGAAACACATTTGACCTGTTTCTGATAGGAATATGGTTCTAATTATTGTTATACATGGGGATTATGGGTGAAATATAATGGTTACACATGCAGAGGAACACATTTGACCTGTTTCTGATAGGAATATGGTTCTAATTATTTTTCTACATGGGGATTATGGGTAAAATATCATAGTTACACTTGCAGAGGAACACATTTGACCTGTTTCTGATAGGAATATAGTTATAATTATTTTTCTACATGGGGATTATGGGTGAAATATCATGGTTACACATGCAGAGGAGCATATTTGACATGTTTCTGATAGGAATATGGATATAATTATTTTTATACATTTGGATTATGGGTAAAATATCATGGTTACACATGCAGAGGAACACATTTGACCTGTTTCTGACAGGAATATGGTTATAATTATTTTTCTACATGGGGATTATAGGTGAAATATCATGGTTACACATGCAGAGGAGCACATTTGACATGTTTCTGACAGGAATATGGTAATAATTATTTTTAAACATGGGGATTATTGGTGAAATATCATGGTTACACTTGCAGAGGAACACATTTGACCTGTTTCTGAAAGGAATATGATTTTAATTATTTTTATACATGGGGATTATGGGCGAAATATAATGGTTACACTTGCAGAGAAACACATTTGACCTGTTTCTGATAGGAATATGGATATAATTATTTTTATACATGGGGATTATTGGTGAAATATCATGGTTACACTTGCAGAGGAAAACATTTGACCTGTTTCTGAAAGGAATATGGTTCTAATTATTTTTATACATGGGGATTATGGGCAAAATATAATGGTTACACTTGCAGAGGAACACATTTGACCTGTTTCTGATAGGAATATGGATATAATTATTTTTATACATGGGGATTATTGGTGAAATATCATGGTTACACTTGCAGAGAAAAACATTTGACCTGTTTCTGATAGGAATATGGATATAATTATTTTTATACATAGGGATTATGGGTGAAATTTCATGGTTACATATGCAGAGGAACACATTTGGCCTGTTTCTGATAGGAATATGGTTATAATTATTTTTATACTTGGGGATTATGGGTGGAATATCATGTTTACACATGCCAAGGAACATATTTGACCTGTTTCTGATAGGAATATGGTTATATTTATTTTTATACATGGGGATTATGGCAGGAATGTCAAGGTTACACATGCAGAGGAACACATTTGACCTGTTGCTGATAGGAATATGGGTATAATTATTTTTTTTACATGAGGATTATGGGTGGAATATCATGGTTACACATGCCAAGGAACATATTTGACCTGTTTCTGATAGGAATATGGTTATATTTATTTTTATATATGGGGATTATGGGTGGAATGTCAAGGTTACACATGCAGAGGAACACATTTGACCTGTTGCTGATAGGAATATGGGTATAATTATTTTTCAACATGGGGATTATGGGTGGAATATCATGTTTACACATGCCAAGGAACATATTTGACCTGTTTCTGATATGAATATGGGTATAATTATTTTTTATACATGAGGATTATGGGTGGAATATCATGGTTACACATGCCAAGGAACATATTTGACCTGTTTCTGATAGGAATATGGTTATATTTATTTTTATACATGGGCATTATGGGTGGAATGTCAAGGTTAGACATGCAGAGGAACACATTTGACCTGTTGCTGATAGGAATATGGGTATAATTATTTTTCAACATGGGGATTATGGGTGGAATATCATGTTTACACATGCCAAGGAACATATTTGACCTGTTTCTGATATGAATATGGGTATAATTATTTTTTATACATGAGGATTATGGGTGGAATATCATGGTTACACTTGCCAAGGACCATATTTGACCTGTTTCTGATGGAAATATGAGTATAATTATTTTTCTACGTGAGAATTATATGTGGAATATCATGGTTACACATGCCAAGTATTATATTTGACATGTTACTGCTAAGAATATGTGTACAAATATTTGACATTTGACCTGTTGCTGATAGGAATATGGGTATAATTATTTTTATACATGGGAATTATGGGTGAAATATCATGCTTACACATGCAGAGGAACACATTTGACCTGTTTCTGATAGGACTATTTTTATAATTATTTTTTTACATGGGGATTATGGGTGAAATATCTTGGTTACACATGCAGAAGAAAACATTTGACCTGTTTCTGATAGGAATAGGGTTATAATTATTTTTATACATGGGGATTATGGGTGAAATATCATGGTTACACTTACAGAGGAACACATTTAACCTGTTTCTGATAGGAAAATGGTTCTAATTATTTTTATATATGGGGATTATGGGTGAAATATCATGGTTACACATGCAGAGGAACACATTTGACCTGTTTCTGATAGGAATATGGTTCTAATTATTTTTCTACATGGGGATTATGGGTCAAATATAATGGTTACACATGCAGAGGAACACATTTGACCTGTTTCTGATAGGAATATTGATATAATTATTTTTATACATGGGGATTATGGGTGAAATATGGTTACACATGCAGAGGAACACATTTGACCTGTTTCTGATAGGAATATGGTTCTAATTATTTTTATGCATGGGGATTATGGGTGAAATATCATGGTTACACATGCAGAGGAACACATTTGACCTGTTTCTGAGAGGAATATGGTTCTAATTATTTTTATACATGGGGATTATGGGTGAAATATAATGGTTACACTTGCAGATGAACACATTTGACCTGTTTCTGATAGGAATATGGATATAATTATTTTTATACATGGGGATTATGGCTGAAATATCATGGTTACACATGCAGAGGAACACATTTGACCTGTTTCTGATAGGAAAATGGTTCTAATTATTTTTATATATGGGGATTATGGGTGAAATATCATGGTTACACATGCAGAGGAACACATTTGACCTGTTTATGATAGGAATATGGTTATAATTATTTTTATACATGGGGATTATGGGTGAATATCATGGTTACACATGCAGAGGAACACATTTGACCTGTTTCTGATAGGAATATGGTTCTAATTATTTTTATATATGGGTATTATGGGTGAAATATCATGGTTACACATGCAGAGGAACACATTTGACCTGTTTCTGATAGGAATATGGTTCTAATTATTTTTCTACATGGGGATTATGGGTCAAATATAATGGTTACACATGCAGAGGAACACATTTGACCTGTTTCTGATAGGAATATTGATATAATTATTTTTATACATGGGGATTATGGGTGAAATATGGTTACACATGCAGAGGAACACATTTGACCTGTTTCTGATAGGAATATGGTTCTAATTATTTGTATGCATGGGGATTATGGGTGAAATATCATGGTTACACATGCAGAGGAACACATTTAACCTGTTTCTGATAGGAATATGGATAGAATTCTTTTTATACATGGGGATTATGGGTGAAATATCATGGTTACACATGCAGAGGGAGACATTTGACCTGTTTCTGATAGGAATATGGTTCTAATTATTTTTATATAGGGGGATTATGGGTGAAATATCATGGTTACACATGCAGAGGAACACATTTGACCTGTTTCTGATAGGAATTTGGTTATAATTATTGTTATACATGAGGATTATGGGTTAAATATCATGGTTACACATGCAGAGGAACACATTTGACCTGTTTCTGATAGGAATATGGTTCTAATTATTTTTATATATGGGGATTATGGGTGAAATATCATGGTTACACATGCAGAGGAACACATTTGACCTGTTTCTGATAAAAATATGGTTATAATTATTTTTATACATGGGTATTATGGGTTAAATATCATGGTTACACATGCAGAGGAACACATTTGACCTGTTTCTGATAGGAATATGGTTCTAAATATTTTTATACATGGGGATTATGGGTGAAATAGCAAGGTTACACTTGCAGAGGAACACATTTGACCTGTTTCTGATAGGAATATGGTTCTAATTATTTTTATACATGGGGATTATGGGTGAAATATCAAGGTTACACTTGCAGATGAACACATTTGACCTGTTTCTGATAGGAATATGGTTCAAAATTTTTATACATGGGGATTATTGGTGAAATATCATGGTTACAAATGCAGAGAAACACATTTGACCTGTTTCTGATAGGAATATGGTTCTAATTATTTTTATACATGGGGTTATGGGTGGAATATCATGGTTACACATGCCAAAGAACATATTTGACCTGTCTCTGATAGGAATATGGGTATAATTATTTTTCTACATGGGGATTATGGGTGGAATATCATGGTTACACATGCCAAGGATTATATTTAACCTGTTTTTGATAGGAGTATGGGTATAAATATTTTTATATAAGGGGATTATGGGCGGAATGTCATGGTTACACATGCCAAGGAACATATTTGACTTGTTACTGCTAAGAATATGGGTATAATTATTTTTATATATGGGGATTATGGGTGGAATATCATGGTTACACTTTCCAAGGAACATATTTGACCGGTTTCTGATAGGAATATGGGTATTCTTATTTTTCTATGTGGGGATTATGGGTAAAATATCATGGTTACACATGCCAAGGAACATATGTGACCTGTGTCTGATAGGAATATTGGTATAAATGTTTTTATATAAAGGGATTATGTGCGGAATATCATGGTTACAAATGCCAAGGAACATATTTGACCTTTTACTGATAGGAATCATGGGTATAAATATTGTTTACATTGGGATTGTTGGTGTAATATCATGGTTACACATGCCAAGGAACATTTTTCACTTGTTGCTGCTAAGAATATGGGTATACATATTTTTATATATGGGGATTATGGGTGGAATATTATAGTTACACATGCCAAGGAATATATTTGACTGGTTTGTGATAGGAATAGGGGTATAATTATTTTTCTGCGTGGGGATTATGGGTGGAATATCATTGTTACACATACCAAGGAACATATATGACTTGTTTTTGATACGAATATGGTTGCAATTATTATTCCTCTACATTGTTTCCATTCTGTTAGTAATGGAGTACATGTATCCTTTGTAAAATTTGCAGATTCCTTATCACTTTTAAACTATGATGTTTCACTCTTTCCAACTAACAGTGACCTAACTTTATATGGACGAGGTTTGCACTGGTTTTTGGCTGTAGCAGACCTAAAATCTAAAACAGTGACAATAATGGACTCGCTAAGCAATGATTATAACACATAATGTGCTATTGTCCAAAAAATGCTCTATTGCATTCACACTCTCTGTCCCTCAGTTGAGTTTCTTGAAGCAGACTGGACCTAGATTGCCCGAAACAAAGTAATACTTATGACTGGAGTGCATGTCCTCCTAAATTCGTACATTATATGTAGTGGTCTCAAATATGTGAGGAATTTTGACAGCAATAAAGTTAGACAGTGGATGCACAGCAAGATTCTGCAAAGTTGATTACTCATACCTGACCACTAAACAAACCACAAAGCACACATTTATAGCAGGAAAAATTGAGAAATACAGCCCACCAATGGTCAAAATAGCAGAACAGGACAAACAGGAGGACGAGTTCTTTCCCCTCCCGTTACTGCAAATCAGAAGACTGGACATTTTGTTCATCTTGTTACTGCTTTGGTGATGCTGACCATGATGAAAAACAGATCCTATGGGTCTGCAGCCGTCTAAAGACCACTGCTCCATAACCTGTCCGCCTGTTCTGAGGCGGCAGATAGAAATCAACCCAATTGAATACGATTGGGTTGATTGACACCCCCTGCTTGCAAATCTGCAGGGGGCGGTATTGTACCAGCAGTTCAGAAGACCTGCTGGTGCAATGATAAATGCTGTCTGCATTTATCTATGTGCGGCGGACATGGTTCGCTATAGCGGATCCTGTCCGTCCGCACAATGATAAATTGACCACTAAGTGTTGTGTGTCGAAACTGGTATCACCAGAAGTGTGGAGGGCAGAAGGGTAGACCAACAAAATATTTAATTTGTTTACAGTGCAAAAGAAAATAGCACCACATTTTAGTATTACTATTTAGTAGAATGTTAAATTGTCCTTTTAAAAATGTTTGGTACATAGCTATTCAAAACAATAAACATGTAAATAAAAAAGTACAAAATAGTTCTGATAAACTGCTCTTAATGTGAATTTAAATTGCCTGGGATAAACTGGATGTTTATTGACATTGAATTCCATTAATGGAGACACAAAGTAAAACACTCTTCCTGTCCAGTTATTTAATAATAGTTTACATGTGTAAATTACCCCTCATGATCTCCCAAGGAAATAACCAGATATTTTTTCTTTTGTTAAGTTTAGCATGAAAATGAATGAAAATTCTCAATTCCAGCCTAAGGGGCCGATTTATCATGCAGTGTATGCTGCAGTTTCTGCACGAGCCTTCAGGCTCGCTGGAAACAAGAGTTAAGGAGCAGTGGTCCTAAGACCCTGCTCGTTAACTCGTCCGCCACCTCTGAGGTGGTGGACAGCAATCATCCTGATCTGATCAGGATGATTGACACCCCCTGCTAGCGGCCGATTGGCCGTGAATGTGCAGGGGGCAGCATTTATCGATATGGGACGGACATTCATAAATCGGCCCCTAAATATATGAAGCTATCCGCTTGTCTTGTAAGGAAGTCTAACCTACTGTTTCACATCAATACACATGAGAATATGAAAATGCACTTGTTCAGTAAGAATGGACTGTTTTCTGTAAGACATTTATTGTGTTTGTTGTTATTATGGCCTTGGTATAGACATAATCTATATTGATGTTTGAGATACATGCTCCATCTAAAAATAGTTAGGTTAAAAACATTTTTAAACATAAGTAGGGTATCTGCAAATTGAGACCCTATATAAACTAGATGGCTGGTTGAGTTTGTGAACTAAAAATATTTCTAGTGTTGAATTTGTAGAAACGTTTACTTGTAGCCTGCACTTCTTGTAACCAGAAGTATCAGAAATAGGTCAAATATGTTCCTTGGCATGTGTAATCATAATATTTCACCCATAATCCCCGCATAAAAAAATTATTATACCCATATTCCTATAAGAAACATGTCAAATGTGTTCTTTGGCATGAGTAATCATGATATTGCACCCATAATCCCCATGTAGGAAATATATTTACATGTCAAATATGTTACTTAGTATGTGTAAACATGGTATTCCACCCATAATCCCCATGTAGAAAAATAGAACCATATTCTTATTATAAACAGGTCAAATATGTTCATCAGCATGTGTAACCATGATATACCACCCATAATCACCATATTCAAAGTATGTATACCCATTTTCTTACCAGAAACAGCTCAAATATGTTCCTTGGCATGTGTAACCATGATATTTAACCCATTATCTGTTATGTTTGTGCAATATTTCCTATCAGACCAATCCTGGCCAGTAGTCTTCTTATCCGCGCATCAAGTGGTGGAAACATAAGGAAAAATCCCAGAACTTAAGTTAACAGATTGAAAGAATGTGGTAGTACAGGAACAGCAAACACAATGAACAGCAAGGGTTAATGAGGAGAAGGTCAAAGAGCTGAGTAGGGCTCAGAAGTAAGCAAGTAGTTCTATGCCCCTGAGAAACACAAGAAATAAAGCAAAAGGAATGCTCACCAGACAGTGCAGGGTTCCTTAAGAGTAGGCAGTTCAATCTTTCTGAGTTTTCAAAAGGGTTAAGCAAATTATGGGTCACAAGGCAGTGCAGGGTTCAGTAACAGGCAGGCTGTCAAATCTTTCTGAGTATCAAAAGGGTTAAGCAAAGGAATGGTCACAAGGCACAGGGTTCTGTAACAAGCAGGCAGTCCACTATAGAACACTAGCAAGTTGCTACAATAGCACCCAGGAGTACACGGGTAAACCTATTCTTGGGCAGAGATTACATGAAAAGGAGTTACTTGTAAGGCTTGTGGGATACTCCTCTATCAGACCGAACTCAGCCAGTAGTCTTGTTATCCTGGCGTCGAGCCGGAAAGATAGGGAATATCCCAGAGCAGAGAGTATCAGGCAAATGAGGAGAGCGGCACTCACCACAGGCTGGACAGCACAAGGCAAATAAGGCAGACAGGATATGGCAACAGAAAATCAGGCCAGCAATTCAGGTATTAACCAGGTAGCATAGTGAGACAGGCAGGGTTCAGCAACAAGAAGACAGTCCAGCAATGTAGAGGTTAACCAGGTAGCGTAGTGAGACGGACAGGGATCAGCAACAAGAAGTCTGTCCAGCAAATTAGGGGGTAACCAAGAAGCATAGTGAAACAGGCAGGGTTCAGCAACAAGTATCAGTCCAGCAGATTAGGGGTTAACCAGGTAGAGGAGTAAGACAGGCAAGGTTTCAGCAACAAAGTATCAGTCCAGCAGTTTAGTGGTTAACCAAGTAGCGTAGTAAGACAGGCAAGGTTTCAGCAACAAAGTATAAGTCCAGCAGTTTAAGGGTTAACCAAGTAGCGTAGTAAGACAGGAGAGTTTCAGCAACAAAGTATCAGTCCAGCAGTTTAGGGGTTAACCAAATCATGTAGTAAGACAGGCAAGGTTTCAGCAACAAAGTATCAGTCCAGCAGATGATCTGTCACTCCCAGGAGCACACGAAGTAGCACCTATACTTGGGCAGTGACAGATCGCTTGCTGCCCGCTAAAGTACCTGGTGGATTGGTGCCAAGAGACCGGCCGGCATCAGGAGCGTGCGGCGATGACGTTAGCACTGCACGCATCCTGAGCCGACACAGCCCTAGGCAACGAGCATGGGGAAGACGCCGCGTCCCTAGCAACGGCACGGCGTGACATTACTTACATAGGCGCCGGATCCCGCCAAGGACACACAGGTGATGTTCAGAGCAGCATTAGCAGTACTCGTGGCACGCGACAAAAACCCAGTGGGGCAACATTATCCCCATGTAGAGAAATAATTATAACCATATTCTTACCAGAAACAGGTTAAATATGTTCATTGACATGTGTAACCATGATATTCCACCCATAATCCCTACATAGAAAAATAATTATACCCATATTCTTAGCAGTAACAAGTCAAATATGTTCCTTGCCATGTGTAACCATGATATTCTGCCCATAATCCCCTTATATAAAAACATTTATACCCATATTCCTATCAGAAACAAGTCAAATATGTTCCTTGGCATGTGTAACCATGATATTCCACCCATAATCCACAAGTAGAAAAATAATTATAACTATATTCCTATCAGAAACAGGTCAAATGTGTTCCTTGGCATGTGTAACTCCACCCATAATCCCCATATATAAAAATATGTAAACCGATATTCCTAGCAGTAACAAGTCTAATATGTTGGCATGTGTAACCATGATATTCCGCCCATAATCCCCTTATATAAAAATATTTATACCCATATTCCTATCAGAAACAGGTCAAATATGTTCCTTGGCATGTGTAACCATGATATTCCACCCATAATCCCCACGTAGAAAAATAATTATACCCATATTCCTATCAGAAACAGGATAAATATATTCCTTGACATGTGTAACCATGAAATTCTACCTATAATCCCCATATATAAAAATATGTATACCCATATTCCTAGCAGTAACAAGTCAAATATGTTCCTTGGCATGGGTAACTATGATATTCCGCCCATAATCCCATTATATAAAAATATTTACACCCATATTCCTATCAGAAACAAGTCAAATATGTTCCTTGGCATGCGTAACCATGATATTATGCCCATAATCCCCTTTTATAAAAATATTTATACCCATATTCCTATCAGAAACAATTCAAATATGTTTCTTGGCATGTGTAAACATGATATTCCACCCATAATCCCCAAGTAGAAAAATAATTAGAACCATATTCCTATCAGAAACAGGTCAAATGTGTTCCTCTGCAAGTGTAACCATGATATTTTACCCATAATCCCCATGTATAAAAATAATTATAAGCATATTTTTATCAGAAACAGGTCAAATGTGTTCCTCTGCATTTGTAACCATGATATGTCACCCATAATCCCCATGTATAAAAATAATTATAACCATATTCCTATCAGAAACAGGTCAAATGTGTTCCTCTGCATATGTAACCATGAAATTTCACCCATAATCCCTATGTATAAAAATAATTATATCCATATTCCTATCAGAAAAAGGTCAAATGTGTTCCTCTGCATGTGTAACCATGATATTTCACCCATAATCCCCATGTATAAAAATGGTTATAACCATATTGCTATCAGAAACAGGTCAAACGTGTTCCTTTGCATGTGTAACCATGATATTTCACCTATAATCCCCATGTATAAAAATAATTATAACCATATTCCTGTCAGAAACAGGTCAAATGTGTTCCTCTGCAAGTGTAACCATGATATTTTACCCATAATCCCCATGTATAAAAATAATTATAACCATATTCCTATCAGAAACAGGTCAGATGTGTTCCTCTGCAAGTGTAACCATGATATTTCACCCATAATCCCTATGTATAAAAATAATTATATCCATATTCCTATCAGAAACAGGTCAAATGTGTTCCTCTGCATGTGTAAGCATATTTCACCCATAATCCCCATATATAAAAATAATTAGAACCATATTCCTATCAGAAACAGGATAAATATATTCCTTGACATGTGTAACCATGAAATTCTACCTATAATCCCCATATATAAAAATATGTATACCCATATTCCTAGCAGTAACAAGTCAAATATGTTCCTTGGCATGGGTAACTATGATATTCCGCCCATAATCCCATGATATAAAAATATTTACACCCATATTCCTATCAGAAACAAGTCAAATATGTTCCTTGGCATGCGTAACCATGATATTATGCCCATAATCCCCTTTTATAAAAATATTTATACCCATATTCCTATCAGAAACAATTCAAATATGTTTCTTGGCATGTGTAAACATGATATTCCACCCATAATCCCCAAGTAGAAAAATAATTAGAACCATATTCCTATCAGAAACAGGTCAAATGTGTTCCTCTGCAAGTGTAACCATGATATTTTACCCATAATCCCCATGTATAAAAATAATTATAAGCATATTTTTATCAGAAACAGGTCAAATGTGTTCCTCTGCATTTGTAACCATGATATGTCACCCATAATCCCCATGTATAAAAATAATTATAACCATATTCCTATCAGAAACAGGTCAAATGTGTTCCTCTGCATATGTAACCATGAAATTTCACCCATAATCCCTATGTATAAAAATAATTATATCCATATTCCTATCAGAAAAAGGTCAAATGTGTTCCTCTGCATGTGTAACCATGATATTTCACCCATAATCCCCATGTATAAAAATGGTTATAACCATATTGCTATCAGAAACAGGTCAAACGTGTTCCTTTGCATGTGTAACCATGATATTTCACCTATAATCCCCATGTATAAAAATAATTATAACCATATTCCTGTCAGAAACAGATCAAATGTGTTCCTCTGCAAGTGTAACCATGATATTTTACCCATAATCCCCATGTATAAAAATAATTATAACCATATTCCTATCAGAAACAGGTCAGATGTGTTCCTCTGCAAGTGTAACCATGATATTTCACCCATAATCCCTATGTATAAAAATAATTATATCCATATTCCTATCAGAAACAGGTCAAATGTGTTCCTCTGCATGTGTAAGCATATTTCACCCATAATCCCCATATATAAAAATAATTATATCCATATTCCTATCAGAAACAGGTCAAATGTGTTCCTCTGCAAGTGTAACCATGATATTTCACCCATAATCCCCATGTATAAAAATAATTATATCCATATTCCTGTCAGAAACAGGTCAAATGTGTTCCTCTGCAAGTGTAACCATTATATTTCGCCCATAATCCCCATGTATAAAAATAATTAGAACCATATTCCTTTCAGAAACAGGTCAAATGTGTTCCTCTGCAAGTGTAACCATGATATTTCACCAACAATCCCAATGTATAAAAATAATTATTACCATATTCCTGTCAGAAACATGTCAAATATGCTCCTCTGCATGTGTAACCATGATATTTCACCCATAATCCCCATGTAGAAAAATAATTATAACCATATTCCTATCAGAAACAGGTCAAATGTGTTCCTCTGCAAGTGTAACCATGATATTTTACCCATAATCCCCATGTAGAAAAATAATTATAACCATATTCCTATCAGAAACAGGTCAAATGTGTTCCTCTGCAAGTGTAACCATTATATTTCACCCATAATCCTCATGTAGAAAAATAATTATAACGATATTCCTGTCAGAAACAGGTCAAATGTGTTCCTCTGCATGTGTAACCATTATATTTCACCCATAATCCCCATGTATAACAATACTTAGAACCATATTCCTATCAGAAACAGGTCAAATGTGTTCCTCTGCAAGTGTAAACATGATATTTCACACATAATCCGCATGTATAAAAATAATTATATCCATACTCCTATCAGAAACAGGTCAAATGTGTTCCTCTGCAAGTGTAACCATTATATTTCACCCATAAGCCCCATGTATAAAAATAATTAGAACCATATTTTTATCAGAAACAGGTCAAATGTGTTCCTCTGCATGTGTAACCATGATATTTCACCCATAATCCCCATGTATAAAAATAATTATAACCATATTCCTATCAGAAACAGGTCAAATGTGTTCCTCTGCAAGTGTAAACATGATATTTCACACATAATCCGCATGTATAAAAATAATTATATCCATACTCCTATCAGAAACAGGTCAAATGTGTTCCTCTGCAAGTGTAACCATTATATTTCACCCATAAGCCCCATGTATAAAAATAATTAGAACCATATTCCTATCAGAAACTGGTAAAATGTGTTCCTCTGCATGTGTAACCATGATATTTCACCCATAATCCCTATGTATAAAAATAATTATATCCATATTCCTATCAGAAACAGGTCAAATGTGTTCCTCTGCAAGTGTAACCATTATATTTAACCCATAATCCCCATGTAGAAAAATAATTATAACCATATTCCTGTCAGAAACAGGTCAAATGTGTTCCTCTGCATGTGTAACCATTATATTTCACCCATAATCCCCATGTATAAAAATAATTATATGCATACTCCTATCAGAAACAGCTCAAATGTGTTCCTCTGCATGTGTAACCATGATATTTCACCCATAATTCCCATGTATAAAAATAATTATAACCATATTTTTATCAGAAACAGGTCAAATGTGTTCCTCTGCATGTGTAACCATGATATTTCACCCATAATCCCCATGTATAAAAATAATTAGAACCATATTCCTATCAGAAACAGGTCAAATGTGTTCCTCTGCAAGTGTAAACATGATATTTCACCCATAATCCGCATGTATAAAAATAATTATATCCATACTCCTATCAGAAACAGGTCAAATGTGTTCCTCTGCAAGTGTAACCATTATATTTCACCCATAAGCCCCATGTATAAAAATAATTAGAACCATATTCCTATCAGAAACTGGTAAAATGTGTTCCTCTGCATGTGTAACCGTGATATTTTACCCATAATTCCCATGTATAAAAATAATTATAACCATATTCCTATCAGAAACAGATCAAATGTGTTCCTCTGCAAGTGTAACCATGATATTTCACCCATAATCCCAATATATAAAAATAATTAGAACCATATTCCTATCAGAGACAGGTCAAATGTGTTCCTTTGCACGTGTAACCATGATGTTTCACCCATAATCCCCATGTATACAAATAATTATAACCATATTCCTACCAGAAACAGGTCAAATGTGTTCCTCTGCATGTGTAAGCATATTTCACCCATAATCCCCATATATAAAAATAATTAGAACCATATTCCTATCAGAAACAGGTCAGATGTGTTCCTCTGCAAGTGTAACCATGATATTTCACACATAATCCCTATGTATAAAAATAATTATATCCATATTCCTATCAGAAACAGGTCAAATGTGTTCCTCTGCAAGTGTAACCATGATATTTCACCCATAATCCCCATGTATAAAAATAATTATATCCATATTCCTGTCAGAAACAGGTCAAATGTGTTCCTCTGCAAGTGTAACCATTATATTTCGCCCATAATCCCCATGTATAAAAATAATTAGAACCATATTCCTTTCAGAAACAGGTCAAATGTGTTCCTCTGCAAGTGTAACCATGATATTTCACCAACAATCCCCATGTATAAAAATAATTATTACCATATTCCTGTCAGAAACATGTCAAATGTGTTCCTCTGCAAGTGTAACCATGATATTTCACCTATAATCCCCATGTAGAAAAAAAAATATAACCATATTCCTATCAGAAACAGGTCAAATGTGTTCCTCTGCATGTGTAACCATGATATTTCACCCATAATACAAATGTATAAAAATAATTATATCCATATTCCTATCAGAAACAGGTCAAATATGCTCCTCTGCATGTGTAACCATGATATTTCACCCATAATCCCCATGTAGAAAAATAATTATAACCATATTCCTATCAGAAACAGGTCAAATGTGTTCCTCTGCATGTGTAACCATGATATTTCACCTATAATCCCCATGTATAACAATAATTAGAACCATATTCCTATCAGAAACCGGTCAAATGTGTTCTTTTGCATGTGTAACTATGATATTTCACCCATAATCCCCATATATAAAAATAATTAGAACCATATTCCTATCAGAAACAGGTCAAATGTGTTCCTCTGCAAGTGTAACCATGATATTTCACCCATAATCCCCATGTAGAAAAATAATTAGAACCATATTCCTATCAGAAACAGGTCAAATGTGTTCCTCTGCATATGTAACCATGAAATTTCACCCATAATCCCTATGTATAAAAAATAATTATTTCCATATTCCTATCAGAAACAGGTCATATGTTTTCCTCTGCAAGTGTAACCATGATATTTCACCCATAATCCCCATGTATAACAATAATTAGAACCATATTCCTATCAGAAACAGGTCAAATGTGTTCCTCTGCATGTGTAACCATGATATTTCACCCATAATCCCCATGTATAAAAATAATTATATCCATATTCCTATCAGAAACAGGTCAAATGTGTTCCTCTGCAAGTGTAACCATTATATTTCGCCCATAATCCCCATGTATAAAAATAATTAGAACCATATTCCTATCAGAAACAGGTCAAATGTGTTTTTTTGCATGTGTAACAATGTTATTTCACCCATAATCCCCATGTAGAAAAATAATTATAACCATATTCTTATCAGAAATTAAAATTTTCCTTGGCATGTGTAACCCATAATCCCCATGTTTAAAACATCTATTCACAGGTTCCTATCAAAACAGGTTTGCACATACATGTACTATATTAAATTATTAATGTAGTCCTACAAAAGTATTTTTCTATTATATTATTTAATGTGATTCCATTATACAACTGTATATATGTCAGCAAGTGAATAGTTAAACATTTGCACCTTCTGTTTGCAACTTAGTATCAAGCAGTGCAGAAAAGAACAACATATTTTGAGTTACAGCAGAGTCATTACCATGAATGTGTGTAAAAAGTATAATGACATCTAGTGATAGTGTTTAGCATTGCAGCCAATCATCCCATCATCCCAATATGCAGTTTAGTATGTCCCTCCAAATGGTTTATGCAAAAATAATGGATCGATCCGCATGTGTATCTTGATTTGGGGCAAAACGCTAGGATCTGACCAATTTAATGAATCAAGCATAGACCGTGCAGGATCCTGGTTATTCTAGTACAAACACACACAAGTTCGATCAAACTAAACCACTGTTTTTGTGAAAAAAATAATAATAATAAAATTGGATCCAGAACACCAGGAAATGTTTTGTTAAAACTGCTTGGATTAGTGCCCCTGTTTCTGAACCTCGTAATTCACATAATTTCATACCAAAAAAATTAAGTCAAACCGTTATAAATCGAAAAATAACGAAGACTTTACAAAGAAATCTTCACAAACACCATAAAACAAACTGAAGAGTAGTCAATTTGCCTCTACAAAGTTGAGTTCAACACACTCCGTACCGCAAAACATATAGCAATTGGTCGCAAAAGCTTCCGGAGTGTTATTTTTTTCGCGCAAGTGCTTGCTGGGAATTGTAGTTTTTGCATTGTATCCGTCAATTCAAGGGCCTTTGTATTTGGGAGCGGCTGAAGTGTTGAATTGGATCGCAGGGTATGAGTTGTATGTTGATATGTTCGGCTCCGTTCAAATATGGGTTTGAGCTCATTTGCCAGTGCTGCAACGGTTCATGTGCAGCTTGCTTAGCATTGCACCTCTATGGGCGCTTCCGGGGAGGCCTGCAGACAAGCAGTGTTGTGGGGGCCTGTCAGTAGTCTATGAATAGACACTGTAGCATAAACCCTGCTATATACAGTATTGTATTGATAGATGGCATAGGGTCTCCGTTGGGTTTCTGATAATCATATGTCAAGTAAGCGATATATGATTTTTTTCCCGTGAAATTATTTTTCATGGAATATATGTGAGGTTTCAATATGTAGTTAATTGCAACCAATAATTGTTTTTTTGTTTATTTTTATTTTAAACACACATTGTTTTTAAATGTAATGGAGATATATATAGATATATATATCACCTCCAGAGTAGTCTTGTAACTTAATCTCAGACCTGATTTATTATGTGTCATATCTGACACTTTTTAATTCAAGTGTGACTCAAAGGTGAGTTTTTTTAATTTTATAAAACATACAAAAAAATTATTGTTGCTGAGTCAAAATTTACACTTAACCAAAATGAATTCTTCAGTATTTTATGTTATGTTATTTTTAGAAACCCCTTTTTCCCCATTTCATATATTTTCTCGCTTATCTCATCTAGCACTATTTTTATGGTAACTTTATTCACCTACTTTTATATACAAGGGCCTTTTCCAGAGTGCTCAGGCAATGAGTTCAGAGATGTTATCTTTAAGAATCAATAGGCAAACTAGTGTAGTAAGGGGCTGTTTGGTAACACGATACCTTGTTTTTCAGCCTAAAATTGATGTGAAAAAACAAACTGATAAACATGACTGCCATAAAGCATGCCCTTCAGAGGGACATTTTCACACCCAATGATGAGCGCCTACTGAGCATTGTAAATGTATGCAAGGCTGGTAAAAAGAAAAAGAACTGCTTCTTATGTGCTACAGGTAGGTGCCTCAACAATATATCCTTACAAATGAATGTGTTTCAACTTTTACATTAAAGGGACAGTCTACTTTTAAATATTTTATTGTTTTAAAAAATACCTTTCTTACCCATTCCTCAGTTTTGCATAACCAGCACTGTTATATTAAACTATTGTTTATCTCTGTGATTACCTTGTATCTAAACCTCTACGGACTGCCCCCTTATCTCACTTCTTTTAACAGACTTGCATTCTAGCCAATCAGTGCTGACTCATAAATAACTCCACGGGAGTGAGCACACTTTTTATCTATATGGCTCACATGAACTAGTGCTGAGACTCTGACTAGCTGTGAAAAACTGGCAAAATGAAATAAGAGGCGGCCTAAAAGGGTTTAGACATTAGCATATTAGCATACCTAGGTTTAGTTTTCAACAAAGAATACCAAGAGAACAAAGCACATTTGATGATAAAAGTAAAATGGTCTGTTGTTTAAATTTGCATGCCCTATCTGAATCATGGAAGCTTCATTTTGACTTGACTGTCCCTTTAAGCAAACTCTGGTGTGCCCCATTGTACCATGTGGAGCTGTACATTATACTATAGGTACAAATCCCCAAATCCGGAAATTCCAAAATCCAAACTTTTTAATTAATATTTTTTTAAACAAAAATTATTAAAAAAAACAATAAAATTCTATATTTATTTAAAACAAAAATGATTACCTTTCTGATTACAGTACTATTTTTCTGAGGGTACTATGTATACGAAAGTATTACAATGATATAAAACTACCTTTAGATTACATGTGTAAACTGTATGTGGCAAACCTAGCCACTTCTGGACTATAACGTAAGAAAGGTTGTCTGTGACAGACCCTTCGGTCAGGACTGAAAGTGTTAACTTTATTTTCTAACCACAAGTGGCTGGCTCCAGCTACAATCTAATTAATGCTTAGCATTCTATTGTTTGATCACCCCCAGAGAGAAACGCCTAAGTGATAAGGAGAGTCAAGAGTGTCCTGTGGTTGAAGTGTTTAAGTAATATAATCCTATTGTATCATGTCAAGGGCGCTTCTCCCTTTTATCTAATGTACAACATTCTTTCAACCCCCATCTGGGGGGGGGGGGGGGGGGGTCAAAAACCTGTATAAATCTGTATGCTGCCTTCAAATAAAGTGTTATTCTGTTTAAAACCTGAAAACTGGCTGGGTTGTGAACTGCTGATTCCCTATGCAGGACATTGTTCCCTGGTGTTAACCTTTGGTATCCGGTTGGTACCGTTACAATTGGTGGCAAGCGACGGAATGAACCTTATCGCCCAGAAGAGCAACTACACAAGCCAGTAACCTCAGGAAGAGGGGGATTACTACAATACTGACTAAGATGGAAGGAGTACCAGGGACCGAAGTGAATGGAGATGGATTATTCTAAGCTAAAGAGACAAACGTTAAAGGAACTGCTAGAAGCCAGGGGAAAGATAGGCAGCAGCAAACCCAAGGCTATATTAATTGCTGAGCTGATGGAGGGAGACAGAGCTCGCAGCGCTACGCCTCCAGCAGCCATGGAGGAGACCCTATACCAGAGGGAAATGAGGACCAGGCTGGAATTTTTACCCCAACCTGTACCACGGGATATGCTATCCGTGGTAATGGCAGATGTGCAGGAGTACGTGATGGCACACAGTCCGCGGAATGCATCCTCCCGAGCAGAATCCATTTTGGACGCACTCAGCAACCCAGTAAGACCTAAAATCCCATACCATGCATTTAAAATGTTTTGTGAGGAGAAGGATGAGATCGATGGGTATTTACAGGATTTTGAGAGACTGTGCGAGTTACATGATTTGGAGCAGTCCGTATGGGTGCCGGTGCTAGCAGGCAAGCTAGCCGGTAGGGCAGCGGAAGCGTATCGCGCTGTACCCAGGGAGGACAGCAAGGATTACGCTAAAGTGAAGAGAGCGATCTTGGAAAGATATGCCATTACCTCAGAGGCATACCGGCGCAAGTTTAGAGGCCTGCGCAAGCCAGAAAGAGATTCACATGCAGAGTGGGCCCACAAGCTGGATCAAGCATCTCAAGGGTGGATACAGGCCAGCCAAGCTACCACCATGGAAGAATTGCGACAACTGATGCTGTTGGAGCAATTCTTTAACGGCTTGTCCCCAGAAGCCCAAGAATGGGTGAGAGATCGAAAACCCCTCACCTTAACCGAAGCAGCCAGATTAGCAGACCAGCATTTTGATGCCAGGAGGCACCATGGACTACAGCCTAACAACGGACGGGCGAATATACAATGCCACACCTGCAAGCAGTGGGGACATATGGCACGTGAGTGCACCCAAAATCGGAGCAGACAAGCTTGGAACCAGGTCAGACAGAACCTGGCCCCAAGGGCGGCTGCTCACCATTACCAAACGGAGCCAGCCGCTCATGAGGTGTTGAGCACCCAAGCCGAGGAACCCCTGGGAATTCTGCATGAGGTGATGTCGGTCCAGGGACTTCGGGATTCGGGAGCTACTTTAACCCTGATAGCTCCCCATTTGGTGCCGGATACAGCACCCACTGGCGGATCCGTGGCAGTACGAGGGGCAGGGGGAGCAGTATACCGATTGCCCACTGCTAGAGTGGAGTACAGACCCCCAATCACCCCAGCAGCTGCCAGTTACCAACCCCCGGCGCACCGCTATACCACACGGCCTCCGGCCACGAACTACCCTCAGAGAGCCCGGTTCAATTCGCGGGGCTACTCACAACCTATTCGGTGCTTTGGATGTAAGCAACTAGGGCACAAAAGACCAGAGTGTCCCCTAAATGCAGCGAATCAAGCACAGTCCTGGAGAAGACCCGCTGGCGGAATCCCACATAATCCTCAGCCTGTGGCCCGCTACGTAGAGGCGCCAGAATGCTGGGGCAGCCTACATGAAGCAGACCCCGTGCAAGCTGCCCACCGGAATAACCGGCAACGGGTTAAAGTGAATGGGCAGGAGGTCAGTTGTCTACGGGATACTGGTGCTACCATGACCTTGCTTCAAGAGAACTTGGTGCCTGAGAAACAGCACACTGGAGACACTGTGGCTGTGAGGGTAGCAGGGGGCACTGTGTTCCGCCTACCTGTTGCCAGGGTACATTTGGATTGGGGAGTGGGCGCTAGACTTGTGAATGTGGGGGTCAAGAAGGACTTACCTGCTGATGTTCTCCTTGGAAATGACTTGGCCCCCCTTTTTTCTGCCTATGCTCCCATGGATCCCGCTAATGTTAACCCTGTGACTACCCAAGCCCAGTCCCTCCGGGAAGAGACGCTTCCATGTTTGGGGTGGGGGCGGTACTGAGCCAAGTTGGAGCAGATGGCGGAGAACACCCCGTAGCTTACTTGAGCCGAAAGTTGTTGCCCCGGACATCCCCAAGCCGATCCGTTGGGATCAGACTGTGTATGCCGGCTTGGTTCTGGGGGAGCATTGTGGCAAACCTAGCCACTTCTGGACTATAACGTAAGAAAGGTTGTCTGTGACAGACCCTTCGGTCAGGACTGAAAGTGTTAACTTTATTTTCTAACCACAAGTGGCTGGCTCCAGCTACAATCTAATTAATGCTTAGCATTCTATTGTTTGATCACCCCCAGAGAGAAACGCCTAAGTGATAAGGAGAGTCAAGAGTGTCCTGTGGTTGAAGTGTTTAAGTAATATAATCCTATTGTATCATGTCAAGGGCGCTTCTCCCTTTTATCTAATGTACAACATTCTTTCAACCCCCATCTGGGGGGGGGGGGTCAAAAACCTGTATAAATCTGTATGCTGCCTTCAAATAAAGTGTTATTCTGTTTAAAACCTGAAAACTGGCTGGGTTGTGAACTGCTGATTCCCTATGCAGGACATTGTTCCCTGGTGTTAACCGTTGGTACCGTTACACTGTAAATATTACCTGAATGTCATAAGATATTGCTGTTTGCACTTGTTTCCATCCCCTGCCCTTTTCCGGTCCCTAGCAGTTTGAATAAATGGTTTTCTACCTGTATTTGTTTTTGACATTTAACGGAACATAAAAATGGTGGAAACTAAAGGTCAAAATTGAAATGCACATAGGTTAATTTCAGTTTTGTATAGAAACATATTTGCAGTATACATCCGTTAGAAAAAATGATTCTAGTAAACGTTATTAGTATTTTTTTAGCAGCATACACACATATGCTGTGAGTGCCCCGTGCACCAGCATTCAAACACCACATCTTCTCAGAGAGTCAGTAGTGGCTTGTATGACGTCTCACTGATGCAATAAACACCACCAACAGCTTAAATCCTGATGCTCTAGTGACACGTAGCATGTGTGCATATGCTTCTGAAACAGTAATAACGTTCACTAAATGCATTTTTCATAATGGAAGTATATTGCTAACATGCCTCTACTTCACACATTTAAATTTTGACATTTCCATTCCTTTAAAGGGACACTAAACCTATATTTTTTCTTTCGTGATTCAGATAGAGCATGCAATTTAAGCAACTTTTTTAATTTACTCCTATTATCAATTTTTCTTTGTTCTCTTGCTATCTTTATTGGCAAAAGCAGTAATGTAAGCTTAAGAGCCGGCCCATTTTTGGTTAAGCACATGGGTAGTGCCTGCTGATTGGTTGCTAAGTGTAGCCATCAATCAGCAAGTGCTACTCAGGTGCTAAACAAAAAACGGACCAGCTTCTAACATTACATTCCTGCTTTTAAAATAAAGATACCAAGAGAATGAATAAACATTGATAATAGGAGTAAATTAGAAAGTTGCTTAAAATTGTATGCCCTATCTGAATCATGAAAGAAAAAATGTGGGTTTAGTGTCCCTTTAATAATGTAATGCACGGGGACATGGTTAAGGCTGCTTTAAAACACAGTCTATGCCACATTAATTCAAAACATATTAATAGAGGTAATGGAGACTTCAATTTGTTAGTATTCAGTGTTAATTTTGCAGTAGCCTTAAATATAAGCTTAAAAATACTTGGTTTATTGTCTTTTTTTTTTTTTTTTTACCAGCGTAAAAAACATAGTCCATAGTATATTGAGGCTGCATCAACCCCTCTACCAAACTGACTGGTTTTACAATGTTGCGCTTTAGCAAAGATCATCTTCATAAAGAAGGCACACTCCGGTTTTATATGAAATAGTCTTTTACTTGAAGAGAGCTTTCTTTATGGATTGGCAATGCACTACTGGTTGCTAGCTGGTGATTGATGGTGGCACATAAATGCCTCTTGTCATTGACTCACCCAATATATTCAGATATTTACCAGTAGTGCAGCATTGCAGCTCTTAGGTTTACTCACAAACAAAGGATACCAGGAGAATGTAGCAAATTTGATAATAGAAGTAAAATGGAAAGTTATTTAAAATTGTATGCTTTGAATCATGAAATATATAATTTGGGTTTCATGTCCCTTTAAGCATGTTTACTCTTTTCTCTTCTTCAAATGCTCAAGCTCCTTTATGGATTTTTTTTTCATGCATTTACAAAATGTCTTCTCATAAATGTATGAAGCTATTTAAACAGTTTGCAGCTCTCTTTTTCTTTCATAATTCAGATAGAGCATGGAATTTTAAGCAACTTTCTAATTTACTTTTATCAATTTTTCTTCGGTCTCTTGCCATCTTATTTGAAAAGCAAGAATGTAAGCTTAGAAGCCGGCCCATTTGTAGTTCAGCCCCTGGGTTGCGCTTGCTGATTGGTGGCTAAATGTAGCCACCAATCGGCAAACGCTATCCAGGGTGCTGAATCAAAAATGGACTGGCTCCTTAGCTTAGATTTCTAATAAATTCCTAATAATAGATTCCAAAAAAAGATAGCAAGAGAACGAAGAAAAATTGATAATAGGTGTAAATTAGAATGTTGCTCAAAATTGCATGCTCTATCTGAATCATGAATTAAAAAATAAAATTGGGTTTAGTATCCCTTTAATCATATCTTGTCATAGCCTAATGCAGGGCTTGACAAACCAAGGAGCCACCGTCTCTTAGAATTTTATACCTGGCTCCTAACTTTTTGACTTGTTCTCTGTATGTCTATATAGAAATACTACTGTCTGGCTCCTAAAAGTATGTTTTGCTCCTAAATATTCTTACTGGCTCCTAAATTTTAAACAGATTTGTCAACCCCTGGCCTAATGTAGTGAATGTACCCCTGTATGACGAAGTTTTTTTAAGTGTAGGCAACTTATTCGTAAAACTAATAATAATTATTTTTTTAAATCTTCTACTTTAAATTAATATCAAAAGTGGTCTGAATTTAATGCTTTATCATTTAATAGTTTTTAAGATGAATATACTTGACTAATTTACGATGTTACTAGTGGAAAACTGGACTCTCTTCTAAGAGATGATAAAAGTGTCAAATCTATATCACGTGGCACAGGCTAATCAAATTGTATTAGTAACAGTCTCATATATTAGGCAGTAATGTGTATGTTACCATCTTTACCACTGTGCTGCTGTATAATAAATTTACTTTACATGCTTCATCACATTTTGGCTGCTCAGTTTAACCATCACTATGTTTACAGTGACAACAGAACGTCCAGTTCACGTGAAAGTAATGAAAGTAAAAAAATCTGACAAGGGAGATTTTTACAAAACTCAGACTGTCTGGCATCTTCAGGATCTTGCTGTGGTGGATGCGAAAGATGCTGTCAAAGTAAGACTGGTGTACACGGTTATTGACTCTTATCGGTACATTTAATAATGGAAAAAAAAAAATCAGACCTTTAAACTATGAAGCTTGTATACAAATTATCTTTCCTGTTCAGTTTTCACTTTGGTTGCCTATCTTTTGTGTTGTGCTTTTAAAAACCTTAGGAAAACCTTCTTGAAATCCTTTAAAAGTCTGTTTTGTATAGTTTTTAATGGATGTTAAACATTAAATACATCCTAGACATAATGAAGTATTCAAAGCATAGATTAGCCTTAGAATATCATGTAGATGTAATTTTTACAATTTTATTAGTTTAAATATTGAAAATATAAGTAAAGGTTTATTTTGTACAAAGTAATGGGCTCTACCATGTTTGAACTAGTTTTCTATATATCTTTGTGCAAACAAAGCTGGGTGGAATTCCTTTTAGATTATTCTATGTTTCACTCAGCCTTGTTTGGACAGTCTATTTTATTGCCTGTTTTATATCTCTCCCAAATTGTCTTTAGCAAGGGAAACAGATAAGGGGCAACTTTAGTTCAAACATGGAGGGGCCCATTAGAGATGTGCATTCTCTAATGGCTGTTACTTTATAGAAACTAAGTGGAATTTATAAAACAATGTTCAGAGTAAAATTACAGGAAAAGGGGACACAATAAATAAAGAAAGTACATTTTCAAAGTTTTTAAACTAAACATAATTAAACATTTTATATAACAATCTCATACTGTTTAAAACCTCTCATATGCTAAATAACTTGAAAGTGATAACTGTAAAAAGCTGACATGAAAATATCACCTGAACATCTCTATGTAAAACGGGAAGCTATTTTACCTTAAAATGTCTTCAGCGCACCAGAGTAAGTGCTCTGTGAACAGTTATACTTCAGCTGCTGTCCAGCTGCAAGTTTAAAAAACAAAAAAAAAAAAAAAACAATAACCAATCAGCATCAGCAGTGCTGAGTTCATGCTTTGCTTTGCTGTGATCTCATGAAATTTCACTGAAATCTCGTAAAATTTCATAGTAAACTTCCTTAAACTGAATAGGAAAATAACATAACTTTGCCTGCACATACCAGATGCACACTCACTTTCAAGTCCTGGGACTAGCATCCTGATTGGCTGCTTAAAGTCTCTTTACAGTGAGGTGTGAATACTTAGGACATTTGAAGGTAAAATATCTTCCTTTTTTACATAGAGATGTTCAGGTGATATTTTCTAGTCGGCTTTTTACAGCTATGCTGTACCACTTTTTCAAGTGCTTCAACATTTGGGTATCATGTCCCTTGAAAGAAGTTTTGCAGTTCTATAAATTTCTAATTCAACTTGTTTTTTGTTTCAAATTTTATTGAAGGTTCTTAGTGGGTGAATTAGCTTTGAAGTTGTTTTTAAAAACAAATACAAAACACTCAAACTACTATTGGTTGATTTGCATCCAAATTCAAACAGTTGAGAATTGGGACCATTATGCCATATACTAATAACATTGGAATATTAAACCTGCACATGACACCAGGGCAGATTTACTTTCTTTCTACACAGTAAGGCATTGACTTACCACATCCACTTGTGAATTTTTTAAGATATATGAAAATATACCTTTCTTGTAATGTGTAGAAGAGACTTATTGTAGAAATTGCTCAAGGATGTACAACTTGATTATTTCTAGATGTCTAATTAAACACAGATCAAGCAGGTTCATTAAGGCACTCAACAAATGAATGATATAGAAAGCTATAATGAGGCTTTTACCCTGTATTATATTTCACGGCACCACCCCAAGCATATTGCTGCAGTATTTAAAACTAGGTATACAAAATATTGAGGGAAGGAAAATACTATATATTATATCAATTTAAAATAATTTTAAATAGTGCAGACCCTTAAAGTGAAAGTCAGTTTCAATGAATTAGTGCCCGGTTTTTAATAATCCTATTAAAAACAAGGGCACTTTAATTCATCAAAATTGACATTTCACTCGTTTTCTTCAAAAACTTACCTTTTAATACTGACAGCCACTCCAGCGATTTCCCCGGCCGTCGGAAGCCTCTTCATACGTCAGAAATGACGAATCCGGCTTCTTCCAATCACAGTTCCCCCCCCCCCCCCCGGGGGAATCATGGCCTGAGGCAATGCTGTGATTGGAGGAAGCCGCAGCAGCTGTCAGGATTAAAAGGTAAGTTTTTGAAGAAAACAAGTGAAATGTCAATTTTGATTAATTAAAGTGCCCTTGTTTTTAATAGGATTATTAAAAACTGGGCACTAATTCATTGAAATTGACCTTCACTTTAAAGTACAAAAATTACTAATTCAAAAAGGAAGAATATATGAGTTAAATATAACTCTCTAAATAGACAGGGATTTCAGCACTCAAAAAATGTAAATGCTCAAAAAATTGATTCAAATTAATTTATTGCGTGCATATATACATTTGAACCACACTAGCAGCTCACCCAAAGAATAGCATATCAGTGTTCCATAAATCACAATAATATCATCTAACTCTAAACGTTATTTACAATCATAGATAGCTTCTAATTAGCATACTGCAGAAAGAAATCGTATATTACTTGATACTGTAATTAGAAAGTATCATAAACTGCAACACCTTTACTAGAGGGTCACCCTGCAATTAATGCAGGAATCTGTAAATAACGTTTAGAGTTAGATGATATTAATGTGATTTATGGAACACTGATATGCCATCCTTTGGGTGAGCTGCTAGTGTGGTTCAAATGTATATATGCACGCAATAAATTAGCTTGAATCAATTTTTTGAGTATTTATTTACATTTTTTAAGTGCTGAAATCCCTGTCTATTTAGAGAGTTATATTTAACTCTCATATATTCTTCCTTTTTGAATTAGTAAAATTTAAAAATAGGTGCTGGTATATGCATAACCATACATATTTGGAAAAAAGTGAGTCATTATAGGGTTAACCTTGATGACTACCTTTGAGAATGTAAAGATATAATGGATGCTACTGTTTTATTACTCATGATTTAGTCTAAGGCTTTCTTTTGATGTTCATATATGATTTTGATATAGGAAAATCCAGATTTTGATTTGCATTTTGACAAAGTGTACAAGTGGGTTGCCAGTAGCACTGCTGAGAAGAATGCTTTTATTTCCTGCATCTGGAAATTGAACCAGCGATATTTACGGAAGAAGATAGACTTTGCAAATGTCAGCCCACAACTTTTAGAAGGTATGTCATGGGATCTACATGTGTGTTTCTCACTGGTAATAATTCATTTGTAACTTAGGATTTGTTTTTAAAGTTAACAAAATAATTAGCTATAAAACCTACAATATTTAAATGAAAATCAATATATAAAGTTTAAATAAATATCCTCATAACCTTAAAAGGGGTATAATAGTAAAAAAAAACTCTTCTGTGTGTTTTAACTCCCTGCAAAGTGGTTAAATACATAGTAGAAGTGCTGCTTGGGACCCAAGGGCATATTAATTTGTTATTCCTTTTCCTTTCTTCATTTTTTTAAACTGTCTTGAATATTTTTTATGTGTTATGTATTTTGCTAATGCATCAGATAAACTAAATGTACAATCTTTTATAAATCAAATATACCTTTAAGCTTAGAATATTCCATGAGTACAAATCAACCCCATGATTCACATACAAAAGAATATGGCGCACATCACAATTGTCTATTAATTTGTTTGATGAGTCCAAGCTTGGAGGTAAATCCAGCTTGCCTCAAAGTGTAAGTCCATGCTAGGATTGACTATTGAAACAAATAAAGGGGACTTTCATTCATGAAGTATAAGATACTTCATGTAGAAAGCTTCTTTATTTGTTTCAACCAATCAGCGTTCTTAGCTGCTAACAAAGCCCACGGCAAAACATTTTTTGCTAAGAGGTGACATTTTCACCTCTTAGCAAATAGCTGGATTTACAGCATGGCTATTGACTAAGAGGTGAAAACGTCACCTCTCTAGCAAGACAGCAATCTGCCGCAGGCTTCCTTAGCAGCTCAGAACGGCGATCGCTTGAAACAAATAAAGGAGCTTTCTACATGAAGTATCTTATGAATGAAAGTCCCCTTTATTTGTTTCAATAGTCAATCCTAACATTTCAAAAACGCTAGGATTGACTTTCACTTCAACTTTGTGGAAAATATGGAACCACCCAAACTATCATCTCATAGTGACAAAACATTACAGCCCTACGTTGTCTTGTCCCATGCACAAAATTGTATGTGTTGAGAAGTGTCACTTCACACACAGTGTAGCCCATATATATAGTGATTCATGTAATATGCTGCAATGCATTCTGGTAAGTAAATATAGTGCACAAGACTTGTTATGCGGCTTCCACATCACTTTTTTCTTAATCTAGAAATATATAGAATTAATGGGATATTATACTAAAAAAATGTCATATATATGAAAAAGCAGCATTCAAACATGTATTTTTGACCTGAAAAAATGTTTAGCAATGCTGTTCAAATTGAAATGTGAACTAATACTGCTGTATAAGCTGTGTACTTCCTGCTAATGCTTATTGGATAATAGGTACTTCTGCTGATGTTCATTTGCTAATGAGCCATGAGCACAGGCAGGAAATACACCCCTGATACTACTGTAGTAGTTTTAGTTTAAAGGGACAGTTTACTCAAAAATGTTCTCCCCTTTAATTTGTTCCCAATAATCCATTTTACCTGCTGGAGTGTATTAAATTGTTTACAAGTATTTCCATTACCCTTATATTGGCATTTGAAATAGTTGATTTAGCCTGTGGTATCCCCACCTATCCTGAAAGTGTTTGGCCTTAAGACCAAGCTGTGTAAACACAACCAGTAGAAGAAATTACACTCCCAGTGGTTTATAGAAGAGATAAGGTAATAACATGTTGATTTTCCATTGTTCTCTCCAAGTATTGGTGATTGGTTTACGGAAAGATAAAGAAGCAGGTGTATGTACACAATGTGATAAAGTAATGAGATCTGATTATACCTACAAGCTCAACCCATTTTATTAGGTTGTGGCTTCAAAACACAAAATCAGCTAATTCATATACACCAATAAACCTTTAACCCCTTAATGACCGCAGCACTTTTCCATTTTCTGTCCGTTTGGGACCAAGGCTATTTTTACATTTCTGCGGTGTTTGTGTTTAGCTGTAATTTTCCTCTTACTCATTTACTGTACCCACACATATTATATACCGTTTTTCTCGCCATTAAGTGGACTTTCTAAAGATACCATTATTTTCATCATATCTTATAATTTACTATAAAAAAAATTATATAATATGAGGAAAAAAATGGAAAAAACACACTTTTTCTAACTTTGACCCCCAAAATCTGTTACACATCTACAACCACCAAAAAACACCCATGCTAAATAGTTTCTAAATTTTGTCCTGAGTTTAGAAATACCCAATGTTTACAGGTTCTTTGCTTTTTTTGCAAGTTATAGGGCCATAAATACAAGTAGCACTTTGCTATTTCCAAACCCCTTTTTTTTTCAAAATTAGCGCTAGTTACATTGGAACACTGATATCTTTCAGGAATCCCTGAATATCCCTTGACATGTATATATTTTTTTTTTAGAAGACATCCCAAAGTATTGATCTAGGCCCATTTTGGTATATTTCATGCCACCATTTCACCGCCAAATGCAATCAAATAAAAAAAATCGTTCACTTTTTCACAATTTTTTTTCCACAAACTTTAGGTTTCTCACTGAAATTATTTACAAACAGCTTGTGCAATTATGTATCAAATGGTTGTAAATGCTTCTCTGGGATCCCCTTTGTTCAGAAATAGCAGACATATATGTCTTTGGCGTTGCTTTTTGGTAATTAGAAGGGCGCTAAATGCCACTGTGCACCACACGTGTATTATGCCCAGCAGTGAAGGGGTTAATTAGAGAGCATGTAGGGAGCTTCTATGGTTAATTTTAGCTTTAGTGTAGTGTAGTAGACAACCCAAAGTATTGATTTAGGCCCATTTTGGTATATTTCATGCAACCATTTCACCGCCAGATGCGATCAAATTAAAAAAAACTTAACATTTTTCACAATTTTAGGTTTCTCACTGAAATCATTTACAAGCAGCAAGTGCAATTATGGTACAAATGGTTGTAAATGCTTCTCTGGGATCCCCTTTGTTCAGAAATAGCAGACATATATGACTTTGGCATTGCTTTTTGGTAATTAGAAGGCCGCTAAATGCCGCTGCGCATCACACGTGTATTATGTCTAGCAGTGAAGGGGTTAATTAGGTAGCTTGTAGGGAGCTGGCAGGGTTAATTTTAGCTTTAGTGTAGAGATCAGCCTCCCACCTGACACATCACACCCCCTGATCCCTCCCAAACAGCTCCCTTCCCTCCCCCACCCCACAATTGTCCCCGCCATCTTAAGTACTGGCAGAAAGTCTGCCAGTACAAAAATAAAATGAATCTTTGTTTTTTTGTTTTTTTTTAATTGTATATACATATGCTGCTGTGTAGGATCCCCCTTAGCCCCCAACCTCCCTGATCCCCTCCCAAACATCTCTCTAACCGTCCCCCTCTACATTTTTGGGGGCCATCTTGGGTACTGGCAGCTATCTGCCAGTACCCAGTTTGCAGAATTTCCCCCCCCCCCCCCCAGTTTTTTCTGTAGTGTAGCTTCCCAGCCACATACCAACCCAACACCCCCTGATTTAGCTTTTTATTTTTATTTGATTTTATAGACCCTGAATATGATTACCAAATCCTATGGTGCATATTTTCTGTAGTGTAGCGGTTCCCACCCGCTCCCTCCCCGTGCACGCGCCCGCCCCCTCCCTATCGTGCACGCGCGCGCGTCCGTGCGCGCCCCGGGTCATCCCCGCCCCCGATCCCGCCCCCCTCTACATCACTGGGCCCAGCGATGGCCGCCACCCGCCTCCCACGTCTGCTCCCACCCACCAACGATACCGGCCATCGATGTCCGGTGCAGAGAGGGCCACAGAGTGGCTCTTTCTGCATCGGATGGCCATACATGGTTATTGCAGGATGCCTTCATATCGAGGCATCACTGCAATAACCGGAAAGCAGCTGGAAGCGAGCAGGATCGCTTCCAGCTGCTTTCCACACCGAGGACGTGCAGGGTACGTCCTCAGGCGTTAACTGACTTTTTTTTGAGGACGTACCCTGCACGTCCTCAGTCATTAATGGGTCAAAAAGCAAATCTCATACATTTTATACTCTGCAGCTGGTAAAAAAAAAAGTAATTGGAAACGCATTAAGGGAAAAACAGTTTTATAGTATACTGTCCCTTTAAAAATTTTTTACTTTATATTTTGTTTTGCAAAAAATGACCATTTTGAGTACAATGTCTCTAATGAAATCCTCATTTTTTTCTTTCAAAATCTATCCTACACATGTTTCTACATCACTGAATAATAATCTAGTATGCTTAGGATAAACATTTATTACAGATAAAGGAGTTACACGCCTTTAGAAAATGTATCAAATTAATTATCTGCAAAAATCTACATAGTTTTATTGGCAAATTTTGCAGAAAAATCATTAGATAAACTTTTCTAAAGCATTCTGATTGACCCCAAAATTATATGCAAACTGATTTCTTCTTCCTTAAAAGGGACATTTCAGTTATAATCAGAAGCATTTAGCAATCTACTTGTATTAGCAATAATGCTTCTAGTAAAAGCTGATACTTGTTTAGTGGTCGCTTTTACTGTGTACAAGACTTGCATACATCCATATTTATTCAAGGTTTGCTTCTCAAAATAGTGCAATTTCATTATTTTGAATCTAATATGGCCTTGGACATGAACCTGTACACTTATGGATCTGCAGATATTGTGGTTCTATCTGCATTCAGTTTATATTCTGGGTTAGTGTTTTACTGATTTGGTTTGCTTTCTAAATCCATTGAGCTTGAAAAATAATTGGATTTAAGTATCTTTGGCAGCCAACAGGTTAATGTTAAACACATAATAACACTGTCCCTATGCATGGACTGCTGCTATTTATTATGCATTTACTGAAATCAGAAATGTGAAAATCACAATATTCTGTGAGTGTAATATTTTAAAGGGACATTCCAGCCAAAATTGGAACCCATATGGATGTATTTTAGTTTTGAATTAAAGCATTTTTGTAATATAAATGTATTAGCAAAAATTCTTCTAATAAAAGCTATAGCTGTTTCAAAATAGTATTTAAGTATGCACCGTGCACTAGCATTTTAAACATAGCTCTTCCTCAGAGTCTAAAGTTCTTGTACCATCTATTAATGTCTCAATTTGTTTATTGCTAACAAAATACAAGTTCCACTCTCGCTCTGAGCAGCTGCAGTATTTAAAATGCTGGTGCACTGATAATATTTAGCTATGCTGCACGTGCAGAGAAAAATGCTAACACTAAAACAGTGAAATAACTTTTACTAGAAGCATTTTTGCAAAAACATGTATATTGTAAATCTGTTTCTATTCAAAGATCTAAAGTAGATACTCGAGTATAACGTGAAAAATAGAAATTTATTATGGAAATGGAGAAATGTTCAAGACCCGAATATAACGCGAGGAGCAATCTAAAATACAAAGCTATAGTAATTGAGTACTGAGTAATAACAAACACTACCATATCAGTGTATAAATAGCCCTCAGCAGTGTGTGGTACCTCCACTATATGAGTCAAACTAAGCCTGAGTTAGAATAAAACAATGAAAGTACTGACAGACCGGAAGTGCGCTCCACAGAAAAAGCTCACCAAATAAAATAATTTAAAGGGCTTTTCACAATAAAAAAAACAAACCGTGCAGCTCAAGCTGCCAATATGTAGAGTAAACAAGCACGCAACATAATACAACTGAAAAAGTCATTAATAGAAAAAAAACTGTCAGTCGGACACACACAGTGCTGCACAAGCAGCTCATTTCATGTTGCTTAGAGACAAAATATAAATTAAGATAGTCTGCGCCGCAAGAGAGCATTGCTGGTGTGGGACATGTTTAGTGCACATCAGATTAAATTAAATGTCTCGAATATACCGCGACCCCCTCCAATTTATATCTTATTTTTTGTCACAAAAATCTCGCGTTATACTCGAGTATCTACGGTAATTCATCTATGTGCATTTAAATTTTGTCTGGAGTGTCCCTTTAATTTGGGCTTCAAACATTTGTTTAACCTAAAATGTTTCTATGCAATTAATAATCTGTCTGCTAGGGGTACTGCTGCTGATTGTGGCATTTAGTAATTCTGTGCTGTTAGCGCCTACAATGCAACATGGCTGTGGGGGCAACTGTAAATAATGCTGAGTATGTATCAATAGCTTCAAAACAGCTGCTAACATTACAGTTGAGATGTGTGGGAATTATGTGCAATACTATATGTATAACCTGTTCTACAGTTTCCTGTTATCTTTAGAAGTATGATGTATACCGTCTGTCTGTCCTGCTTTAATACTCTCTTGCTTACTGTCCTTTGCTCTTTTTTCCATACTTATAACTCCAGAATTGCCTAAAGTTTCAGAAGGTGGGTAGCATGATTTTTTCCTCTCTATTTACAATGATAATCCAATTGTTATTCTGTAGCTAGTAGTTATATTAAGTAAATACAGTTTTATTAATAATCCTTACTTCTCTCCCAGGTAAAATCAGATTTGATGAATAGTAACCAATGTGTAGATTATTTTATTACTGATATCCACAAACTTAGTATGGTTATTTAATCGGGTTTCTTTTATTAAGCCAAAGAGAGCCAGTAAATAAGAGCACAGTCATTTCAATTATTTTGAACTCCAAAAGTACTTTCATCAAATTGACTTTGTTCTTCTGATATATTTTGTTGAAAAGCATACATAGGCTCAGAATCAGCAGTGCACTACTGGGAGCTAGCTGGTGATTAGTGACTACACACATATGCCTCATGTCATTGACTCATCAGATGTGTTCAGATTGATCCCAGTATTGCATTGCTGCTCCGAAGCCAAGTTTAACTATGTGTCTAACCCCTTTGACTAGGTTGAACATACAGAGCATTTTATTATTGTGTTGTTGATTGCATATAACTGACACATTACAGCATTTTCTTTTCTTGCTGTTATGTTCCTTTAAGAAAATGAACAACCCCAACACAGAATTTAAACATTAGACAGAAAGACAAGGAAACATCATCATTACAGAACTCTTACACTTATGACTTGAGCGCACTGAGTTTTACCATATAGTACATTATAATTGTGTGTATAATTTTTAATTGACCGTTGGCTGCTTATGTAGTTAAACGGATAGAACGGTCAAATTGAAAGGTGGATGGGTTAATTTCAATCTTGAATAGAAGCATTTTAGCATATACTGTATTTCTGTTAGCAAAAATGTCCCCTGTAAAATGTATTATTGGTTTAGCGGTAAACGTACCCCATCCACCAGCATTGAAATGCCAGCTTTCAAGCAGGTGTGGTGCTTGAGTGAGGGTTTAAAGGCCATGCGCACAATATACGTGTGCCACTGAAACATACCTTGTACTAGAAGCATTATTGCAGCAATTCCTCTATTCAAAATGTACTCCATGCTTGTTTCAATTTTACATCCATTTGAAATGTTTAAACACATCAGCCGTACATATTTCCCATTGCTGAAAAACATTCATTATCTGTATTATGTAGAGTAGCATGACTTTACTTTAGAAAAGCTATAAAGAATGTATGGGATTTTATATAAAATTCTATATTAAAGTATTTTGGTATGTTTGTAGATTAAATTATATGATACAAGTCTGTAGGTATTTCATAGGCTTCATCCTAACTTTTCTATCGGTTACTTGCTATTTCTTTTCTCTCTTTAAATCTTCCTCTTACAGTTGAAGCAATAATTATTAAACCAACAAATGCCACCTCTTATGATGAACCCTACAGATATAGATAAATATATAGATATGTGGAAATAAATATAGAAATAACTGTACAGACTATATGGGTATATTTACTATTTTACAACTATAGAAAATGTTAGCCGTCCTAACTATTTTATCTTTGTAATCACTTGGCAGATAAAGGAGTAACTATATTTTCCTTTGAACTCTTGCAGAGTCTGTTCCCAGTGGAGAGAATCAGATAGTATCCGGAGTAGATGAAGAAGCAGCAGCTGAATACCAGGAGCTTAATGCCAGGGAGAAGCAGGACATTGAGATTATGATGGAGGACTGTGAATATGCTATATCCAATGCTGAAGCCTTTGCAGAGAAGTTATCTAGAGAATTGCAGGTTCTAGATGGGGTAAGGGTTATTACCTTGCCTTTTTTTGAGGATAAATCCATATGTACAAACAGTATCACATGACCTAGACCCTTCTGCACAGGGTATTTTTTTTTTAATGTAAATCAGATTTTTTTTTTATTTACATTAGATTTCTTGTATTAAAATTGTTTTTTGATGAACAATATAAATATCGTTTTTCTTTTTAAGATGTATTATAGTCCAAAAGTTATTCGTACTGAAATAAGGATTAGTTTTACATTATGTAGCACAAGGCTTTATACTCATGGTTGCAATGTTTAAATATTTTGGTAAACGCATTCTATTGATCCATCTACAATGTCATGTTCTCCCAGAGGTTTCTGTAAGACTTTTTTTAGGCAATTTTCTGTCCAGAAGATATTCTCAGAGATGCTTGGTTTTGTAGTTCTCTAAACTGTGAATTTGTGTCTGCAGAGATAACGTCTCCTCTTCACAGCAGAAATGCTATAAAGTAAACATACAGAGTTGAGAAGAAGACCTTATAGGGATATGAAGCCCTACATTTTTCTTTCATGATTCAGATAGAGCATGTGATTTTAAACAACTTTCTAATTTACGTCTATTGTCAATTTTCCTTCGTTCTCTTGGTATCTTTTGTTGAAAATCAGGGATGTAAGCTTAGGAGTCGACCCATTTCTGGAGCACTATATGGCAACCGTTTTACATTTGCAAGAGCACTAGATGGCAGCACTATTTCCTGCCATGTAATGCTCCAGATTCCTACATAGGTATCTCTTCAACACAGAACATCAGGGGAACAAAGCACATTTTATAATAGAAATAAATTGGAAACTTATTTTTAAATGGTATGCTCTGTCTAAATCTCAAAAAAAATATTTGGATTTCATATCCCTTTTAAAAGGACATGAAACACAAATCTGTTTTTCATGGTTTAGAGGGAGCTTAGAGTTTCAAACAACAATCCAATTCATTCTTTTGTTGAAGCAGCAGCAATGCTCTATTTGGAGTTAGCTGAACACATCAGATGAGCCAATAACAAGAGGCATATATGTGTAGCCACCAATCAGTAGCTAGGTCTCGTTAGTGCATTGCTGCTCCTGACACTACTTAGGTATGCTTTTCAACAAAGGATACAAAGAGAAGGAACAAATGATATAACAGAAGACAATTGGAAAGCTGTTTTAACTTGAATGCTGTGTCTGAATCATGAACTTTTAAATGTGACTTTAATGTTTGCAAATCTATCTACATAGAATTAAACCCTTACTTCTTAAAGGGACATGAAACTGGAAAAAAAATACAAGTTTCCTTCAATCAAAAGAATGTTGCAATAAATCTAAATCACTAATTACTTACTTTTACCCTTTGTTCCTTTTCCAAACCCACTGTGAGACTCATTATACAAGTCCTATCAAGATGGGCTCTCCGGGTAGGGGTTTCGTGCATGTTCATGACGATGCGGGTGCCCAGTCATTGCCTCTGAAGCCGTTGTCTGTCAGCTTCACGGCTTCAGCTCCATCTAGAAGATAGATGTAGATATAGAGCTGCAAGAGCTTAGACAGTTGCTCATGCACAAATCCAAGAGTTGGACCTTCTTCATGAACAATGCACATGCGATAACAGGTTGCCTCTAATGCGCATGCGGTCGGGAGCGTGCAATGCAAGAATTAATATTCATAATGGAAGAAGTTTTACTTATGCTGATTGGCTGCATTCTTTACTAATGGAACATGCGTTCTTTGCTTATGGAACAGCCCTTTTCTGTGAGCTGTCATTAGTTTCAAAATCTGGATACAAATATTGATTTTAATTATTCAGACATATTAAGATTAAAGCAGCCAGCAAGAGTGAGTCTTTATGTACAAAATCATAATTTCAATTGCGTTTTACTGACTATAATGTTTTAACTTGACCTGATTTAAATCAAATCCGCCCTGCTTCTGCAGTTTAGAGAGTTTACCTGAATACTTTGTAAAGTTTAACTGTTGACCCCTCAAAGATGTCAAAACTCATGAAGTGTGACCTATGGAGTTTCTAAAGTGTACACCCAACAGCAGCTCAGTTTAGAAACATGTATCCTCATGTATCTTTAAAGGGACAGTAAACACCTTGAGATTTTAAATAAAATGTTTAGTTATGCATAATGAAACTTCTTTTTTTTTTTTTCTTGAATATGCCCCCTTTTCATGTAATTTAGCTCTGAAAATTAAGCAACTTGTAATACTCAGAAACTGAAATTTACCTGCTGACTTTTCAAGGCAAACTCTTCTACATATCTGTCTCTAATTGACTTTAATTGATAACAAGTACAAAACAATACATTTTATACTAACTTTATGACAGTGACTTTTGTTGTCTGTTGACAAAAGCCCAGATTGGCTCCTCCAAATAAGGCAAATTGTAGGTGAGGTTTGGCTATTGAAAAGTAATTGCGAAAAAAGGATGTTAATTTGTTTTAAAAAACATTAATACTTGGCTCATATGTTATTCTATAGCAGCACAACAGAAATGTCTAGTAATTACGAGGTGTTTACTGTCCCTTTAACGATGATATAGTTGTTTGCTTTTCTTGATGCTCTATTCATTGTTTCATGAGAAGTTTTTTTTTCTACCAATTGCTCTCCAGGCAAATATTCAGTCAATCATGGCTTCCGAGAAGCAAGTGAACATCCTGATGAAACTGCTGGACGAGGCCCTACAAGAGGTTGATCAGATTGAAGGGAAGCTGAGCAGCTATGAGGAGATGCTACAAAGTGTTAAGGAGCAAATGGATCATATATCCGAAAGCAACCGTCTGATAGAGCTCAGTAAAAGAAATGGTGACATAATGCTCAGAGAGATTGAGTTTCTTGTTGTAAGTTTAATGGCCTTAATATTATATTAATAATGATGAAAGATTTCTGTTGTGGAACGTTCAGATCTTAATAGTTAAATATTCAAATGCAAAGGCATCTCTAGTAATGTTTATATTCATGTAATTGTTCCAACACATAATTCTGATTTGCAAATTTAATGTTTCCTGCTACGGTCTCCTCTCTCTAAGAGGAGGGTAGATTATTTGCAAGTTAGTGAATAGGCTTCATAGAATAACACAGGACATTCATTGCCTTTCCATACATCTGAGTATTTCATATATCGGTTCTCAAACTACAGTTATTAAAAATTATATTGTGCTCAGTAACATTGAGAAAAGCAAAGGGACAAAGTTATTTACAATGTTTTGATATATTTTGCAGCCCCCTCTTGGGAAAATGTATTTACATGATGATTACTAATATTACCTGTTGTAAGATGGCAGAGGGGGTGGTACTCGTGAGTACCCCCACAAAAGCCCTGCATATACTAATCTTTTGTCTTGCATATATGGAGCTTATAATACAATCATCTTTAAAAAGAAACCACAGAAAAACAATCTAGATCTGTTCTCCACTCTATATCCGCGCAGTCTATTTATAATTCTGATTGACATTTTATGTTACAAATTTGATATCATAATAAATTCTAGTGATGCACAGAAGTTGTAACTAAGCATGTTTTGTTGTAGAATCATATGGACCTATCAAGGGGTCATATTAAAGCTCTCCAGGAAGCAGATCTTTCCTCATCTCGAGGGATTGAGGCTTGTACAAACGCATCAGAAGCACTTCTGCAGTGTATGAATGTCAATCTTCAACCAGGTACACACAATACTAAATGACTTTCTATTTAGTAGAACCCAGGTCCAAATCTTTATACCCTTGTCAAAGAGCATGCAGCTTGTATATGCTATATTGTACAGGCATGTAACTTGGTTATTTTACAAGCTTATTCAATTTTACAAGGTCACTCTACACATCACATTTAAATTCTGTACTTCTGCCAATATCAGGCTTGCTCATATATCAAACAAAACCGTTGATTATTTATATTTGGTTATTTTTAATCACAAATAATCAACATAGTGCCAGTAAAAGTAATTGTACTGAGACTGACAGTTTTCCTCTAGTTGTATTTTCAATATGATCCCATGTCGGAGTTGGACACTTTGGCTCAGGCAATATGTTCAATTATATACTATCAAAGTGAGAAGAATAGTAACACATATCAGTGTTGTCTCTACAGAAAATGTTGCCAGCTCGATGGCATTATAAAGAAGCCGAATACTTTCTACAACCCCAATTCCGAAAAAGTTGGAACAGTAAGGAAAATGTACATAAACGAAAACACATTAACACATTATTTGACGTTTTACTTTGTGAATTTAATGTATTTTAAAAAATATCAGTATTGGGGTTGTAATATTAGAACACCCCAAGCACAAATTAATTGCATAATTTAATTTAAAAAAATAATGATACATTGTGCAAGGACATTGAAAATGTTTATTATTAGCTAATTTTAGCTTAATAATGGCTAACATTTTAGCTGAGTGGTCAGTAAAATCAGCCGGTTGTTGCACCCATTAAAAAGGTCCTGACGAGAACACTATTAATGTGATTGGGTGTTGTAATTGCTTAACGACAACCAGTGTAACCTGTACGTCAATTGCTGTTTTTATTCTAAGGGGTTAAATAGCACCGGACTGCTATTTTTCAAAAGCCACAGGTAGTGAGGCATGTAGTAATATCCCTGCTGGCTATTACAGGGATCAAAACCCCTTAAACACTGCAACATACCCTGTATGTCGCTGGTCATTAAGGGTTTTACAGGTCATAGTAGCGCGGGTCTCGCCGTGAGTAGCAGGACCGCGCTATTATTATCTATATTCCGGCGGCTCTCATCATCGAAAAGCACGGTTTGAAATCCCCATCCAAAGACCAGTGACATACAGGTAGGGTTTAAGGGCATGTGAATTACAATAATGTTGACATTTATTTTCTAATATTTTAAGTAATACAGGGAGTGCAGAATTATTAGGCAAATTAGTATTTTGACCACATCATCCTCTTTATGCATGTTGTCTTACTCCAAGCTGTATAGGCTCGAAAGCCTACTACCAATTAAGCATATTAGGTGATGTACATCTCTGTAATGAGAAGGGGTGTGGTCTAATGACATCAACACCCTATATCAGGTGTGCATAATTATTAGGCAACTTCCTTTCCTTTGGCAAAATGGTTCAAAAGAAGGACTTGACAGGCTCAGAAAAGTCAAAAATAGTGAGATATCTTGCAGAGGGATGTAGCACTCTTAAAATTGCAAAGCTTCTGAAGCGTGATCATCGAACAATCAAGCGTTTCATTCAAAATAGTCAACAGGGTCGCAAGAAGCGTGTGGAAAAACCAAGGCGCAAAATAACTGCCCATGAACTGATAAAAGTCAAGCGTGCAGCTGCCAAGATGCCACTTGCCACCAGTTTGGCCATATTTCAGAGCTGCAACATCACTGGAGTGCCCAAAAGCACATGGTGTGCAATACTCAGAGACATGGCCAAGGTAAGAAAGGCTGAAAGACGACCACCACTGAACAAGACACACAAGCTGAAACGTCAAGACTGGTCCAAGAAATATCTCAAGACTGATTTTTCTAAGGTTTTATGGACTGATGAAATGAGAGTGAGTCTTGATGGGCCAGATGGATGGGCAGAGAGCTCCAGTCCGACTCAGACGCCAGCAAGGTGGAGGTGGAGTACTGGTTTGGGCTGGTATCATCAAAGATGAGCTTGTGGGGCCTTTTCGGGTTGAGGATGGAGTCAAGCTCAACTCCCAGTCCTACTGCCAGTTTCTGGAAGACACCTTCTTCAAGCAGTGGTACAGGAAGAAGTCTGCATCCTTCAAGAAAAACATGATTTCTCCTGTTAAGTGTAGTCAGTCCACGGGTCATCCATTACTTATGGGATTATGTCTCCTCCCTAACAGGAAGTGCAAGAGGATCACCCAAGCAGAGCTGCTATATAGCTCCTCCCCTCTACGTCATACCCAGTCATTCTCTTGCACCTAACTAATAGATAGGACGTGTGAGAGGACTGTGGTTGTTATACTTAGTTTTTATTTCTTCAATCAAAAGTTTGTTATTTTAAACAGCACCGGAGTGTGTTGTTTTTTCTCAGGCAGTATTAGAAGAAGAATCTACCTGAGTTTGTATATGATCTTAGCGGTCGTAACTAAGATCCACTTGCTGTTTCTCGGCCATTCTGAGGAGTGAGGTACTTCAGAACAGGGGACAGCGGGCAGGGTTCACCTGCAAGGAGGTATGTTGCAGTATATTATTTTCTAAGGAATGGAATTGACTGAGAAAATACTGCTGATACCGATGTAATGTAAGTGCAGCCTTAAATGCAGTAATAGCGATTGGTATCAGGCTGATATGTATGTATGTTTACACTGAGGTATTTCTAGGGAATGGAACTTCACTAAGAAAATACTGTATACATCTAACTTATATTTAAGCCTCTACTGCAGTGAAAGCTACTAGCAGCAGGCTTTTTAATAACATTTCTTAATTTTACATTTAAAACGTTTACTGGCATGTTAATCGTTTTTCTCTGAGGTACTTGGTGATAAAACGTTATGGGCACTATTTTTCCACTTGGCTGTCGTTTATTTTGAATAAAATCAGTTTACTGAGCTTCCCCACTGTTGTACTAATTGCATTGATGCTACTTTGAATAAAAGCCAATCTGTACATGTAAAGAAAATTTCACCAGACAACGAGGGGGAAGTTATGCCGACTAACTCTCCTCACGTGTCAGTACCTTCGTCTCCCGCTCAGGAGGTGCGTGATATTGTGGCGCCAAGTACATCAGGGCGGCCCTTACAAATCACTTTGCAAGACATGGCTAATGTTATGACGGAAGTATTATCTAAATTGCCAGAACTTAGGGGTAAACGCGACCACTCTGGGGTGAGAACAGAGTACGCTGATAATATTAGAGCCGTGTCTGATACTGCGTCACAATTGGCAGAACATGAAGACGGAGAGCTTCATTCTGTGGGTGACGGATCTGATCCAAATAAACTGGACTCGGACATTTCAAATTTTAAATTTAAGCTTGAGAACCTCCGTGTATTACTAGGGGAGGTATTAGCGGCTCTGAATGATTGTAACACGGTTGCAATTCCAGAGAAATTATGTAGGCTGGATAGATACTATGCGGTACCGGTGTGTACTGACGTTTTTCCTATACCTAAGAGGCTTACAGAGATTATTACCAAGGAGTGTGATAGGCCCGGTGTGCCCTTTTCCCCCCCCTCCTATATTTAGAAAAATGTTTCCAATAGACGCCACCACACGGGACTTATGGCAGACGGTCCCTAAGGTGGAGGGAGCAGTTTCTACTCTGGCTAAGCGCACCACTATCCCGGTGGAGGATAGCTGTGCTTTTTCAGATCCAATGGATAAAAAGTTAGAGGGTTACCTTAAGAAAATGTTTACTCAACAAGGTTTTATATTACAACCCCTCGCATGCATTGCGCCTGTCACGGCTGCGGCGGCATTCTGGTTTGAGTCTCTGGAAGAGACCATTAGCTCAGTTCCATTGGATGAAATTATAGACAAGCTTAGAGTCCTTAAGCTAGCTAATTCATTTATTTCTGATGCCGTAGTACACTTAACTAAGCTTACGGCTAAGAACTCCGGATTCGCCATTCAAGCGCGCAGAGCGCTGTGGCTTAAATCCTGGTCAGCCGATGTGACTTCTAAATCTAAATTGCTTAACATACCTTTCAAAGGGCAAACATTATTCGGGCCCGGTTTGAAAGAGATTATCGCTGACATTACTGGAGGTAAGGGCCATGCCCTGCCTCAAGACAGAGCCAGACCAAGGGCTAAACAGTCTAATTTTCGTGCCTTTCGTAACTTCAAGGCAGGAGCAGCATCAACTTCCTCCGCTCCAAAACAGGAAGGAACTGTTGCTCGCTACAGACAGGGCTGGAAACCTAACCAGTCCTGGAACAAGGGCAAGCAGGCCAGAAAACCTGCTGCCGCCCCTAAGACAGCATGAAGTGAGGGCCCCCGATCCGCAAACAGATCTAGTGGGGGGCAGACTTTTTCTCTTCGCCCAGGCTTGGGCAAGAGATGTCCAGGATCCCTGGGCGTTAGAGATCATATCTCAGGGATATCTTCTGGACTTCAAAGCTTCTCCTCCAAAAGGGAGATTTCATCTTTCAAGGTTGTCAGCAAACCAGATAAAGAAAGAAGCGTTTCTACGCTGTGTACAAGACCTTTTAATAATGGGAGTGATCCATCCGGTTCCACGGTCGGAACAAGGACAAGGGTTTTACTCAAATCTGTTTGTGGTTCCCAAAAAAGAGGGAACCTTCAGACCAATCTTGGATTTAAAGATACTAAACAAATTCCTAAGAGTTCCATCGTTCAAAATGGAAACTATTCGGACAATCTTACCTATGATCCAAAAGGGTCAGTACATGACCACAGTGGATTTAAAAGATGCCTACCTTCACATACCGATTCACAAAGATCATTATCGGTACCTAAGGTTTGCCTTCCTAAACAGGCATTACCAGTTTGTAGCTCTTCCCTTCGGGTTAGCTACAGCTCCAAGAATCTTTACAAAGGTTCTGGGCTCTCTTCTGGCGGTACTAAGACCGCGAGGAATATAGGTAGCTCTGTACTTAGACGACATTCTGATACAAGCGTCAAGTCTCATACAGAGTTAGTTCTGGCATTTCTAAGGTCGCATGGGTGGAAGGTGAACGTAGAAAAGAGTTCTCTATTGCCACTCACAAGAGTTCCCTTCTTGGGGACTCTTATAGATTCTGTAGAAATGAAAATTTACCTGACAGAGACCAGGTCAACGAAACTCCAAAACGCTTGCCGTGTCCTTCATTCCATTCAACGCCCGTCAGTGGCTCAATGCATGGAGGTAATTGGCTTAATGGTAGCGGCAATGGACATAGTTCCTTTTGCACGCCTGCATCTCAGACCACTGCAATTATGCATGCTAGGTCAGTGGAATGGGGATTAGTCAGATTTGTCCCCTATGCTGAATCTGGATCAAGAGACCAGAGATTCTCTTCTATGGTGGCTTTCTCGGCCACATCTGTCCATGGGGATGCCCTTCAGCAGGCCAGATTGGACGATAGTAACAACAGACGCCAGCCTGCTAGGTTGGGGCGCTGTCTGGAATTCCCTGAAGGCTCAGGGGTCATGGACTCAGGAGGAGAAACTCCTTCCAATAAACATTCTGGAATTAAGAGCGGTTTTCAATGCTCTTCTGGCTTGGCCTCAGTTAGCAACTCTGAGGTTCATCAGGTTCCAGTCGGACAACATCACGACTGTGGCTTACATCAACCATCAGGGAGGGACAAAGAGTTCCCTAGCGATGATGGAAGTCTCAAAGATAATTTGCTGGGCAGAGTCTCACTCTTGCCATCTATCAGCGATCCACATCCCTGGAGTGGAGAACTGGGAGGCGGATTTCCTAAGTCGCCAGACTTTTCATCCGGGGGAGTGGGAACTTCATCCGGAGGTATTTGCCCAACTGCTTCGGCGTTGGGGCAAACCAGATCTGGATCTCATGGCATCTCGCCAGAACGCCAAACTTCCTTGGTACGGATCCAGGTCCAGGGACCCGGGAGCGGTGCTTATAGATGCTCTGACAGCACCTTGGGTCTTCAACATGGCTTATGTGTTTCCACCCTTCCCGATGCTTCCTCGATTAATTGCCAGAATCAAACAGGAGAGAGCATCGGTGATTCTAATAGCGCCTGCGTGGCCACGCAGGACCTGGTATGCAGATCTAGTGGACATGACGTCCTGTCCACCATGGTCTCTGCCTCTGAGACAGGACCTTCTGATTCAGGGGCCTTTCAAACATCCAAATATAGTTTCTCTGAGACTGACTGCATGGAGATTGAACGCTTGATTCTATCTAAGCGTGGATTCTCGGAGTCGGTGATTGATACCTTAATACAGGCTAGGAAACCTGTTACCAGGAAAATTTACCATAAAATATGGCGTAAATACTTACATTGGTGCGAATCCAAGAGTTACTCATGGAGTAAGGTTAGGATTCCTAGGATATTGTCTTTTCTACAAGAAGGTTTAGAAAAGGGTTTATCTGCTAGTTCTTTAAAGGGACAGATCTCAGCTCTGTCCATCCTTTTACACAAACGTCTGTCAGAAGTTCCAGACGTTCAGGCTTTTTGTCAGGCTTTGGCCAGGATTAAGCCTGTGTTTAAAACTGTTGCTCCACCGTGGAGCTTAAATTTAGTTCTTAACGTTTTACAGGGTATTCCGTTTGAACCCCTTCATTCCATTGATATCAAGCTGTTCTGTTTTTGATGGCTATTTCCTCGGCTCGAAGAGTCTCTGAGTTATCGGCCTTACATTGTGATTCTCCTTACCTGATTTTTCATTCAGACAAGGTAGTTCTGCGTACTAAACCTGGGTTCTTACCTAAGGTAGTCACTAACAGGAATATCAATCAAGAGATTGTTGTTTCATCATTGTGCCCTAACCCTTCTTCAAAGAAGGAACGACTTCTGCACAATCTGGACGTCGTCCGTGCCCTGAAATTTTATTTGCAGGCAACTAAAGATTTTCGCCAAACTTCTTCCCTGTTTGTCGTTTATTCTGGACAGAGGAGAGGTCACAAAGCTTCGGCTACCTCTCTCTCTTTCTGGCTTCGTAGCATAATACGTTTAGCCTATGAGACTGCTGGACAGCAGCCTCCTGAAAGAATTACAGCTCATTCTACTAGAGCTGTGGCTTCCACCTGGGCCTTTAAAAATGAGGCCTCTGTTGAACAGATTTGCAAGGCTGCAACTTGGTCTTCACTTCACACCTTTTCGAAATTTTACAAATTTGACACTTTTGCTTCTTCGGAGGCTGTTTTTGGGAGAAAGGTTCTTCAGGCAGTGGTTCCTTCCGTGTAAAGAGCCTGCCTGTCCCTCCCGTCATCCGTGTACTTTTAGCTTTGGTATTGGTATCCCATAAGTAATGGATGACCCGTGGACTGACTACACTTAACAGGAGAAAACATAATTTATGCTTACCTGATAAATTCCTTTCTCCTGTAGTGTAGTCAGTCCACGGCCCGCCCTGTTTTTATGGCAGGTCTAAATTTTAAATTATACTCCAGTCACCACTGCACCCTATAGTTTCTCCTTTCTCGTTTGGTTTTCGGTCGAATGACTGGGTATGACGTAGAGAGGAGGAGCTATATAGCAGCTCTGCTTGGGTGATCCTCTTGCACTTCCTGTTAGGGAGGAGACATAATCCCATAAGTAATGGATGACCCGTGGACTGACTACACTACAGGAGAAAGGAATTGATCAGGTAAGCATAAATTATGTTTTTGATGCAGGACAATGCTCCATCACACGCGTCCAAGTACTCCACAGCGTGACTGGCAAGAAAGGGTATAAAAGAAGAAAATCTAATGACATGGCCTCCTTGTTCACCTGATCTGAACCCCATTGAGAACCTGTGGTCCATCATCAAATGTGAGAAAACAGTACACCTCTCTGAACAGTGTCTGGGAGGCTGTGGTTGCTGCTGCACGCAATGTTGATGGTGAACAGATCAAAACACTGACAGAATCCAGGGATGGCAGGCTTTTGAGTGTCCTTGCAAAGAAAGGTGGCTATATTGGTCACTGATTTGTTTTTGTTTTGTTTTTGAATGTCAGAAATGTATATTTGTGAATGTTGAGATGTTATATTGGTTTCACTGGTAAAAATAAATAATTGAAATGGGCATATATTTGTTTTTTGTTAAGTTGCCTAATAATTATGCACAGTAATAGTCACCTGCACACACAGATATCCCCCTAAAATAGCTATAACTAAAAACAAACTAAAAACTACTTCCAAAACTATTCAGCTTTGATATTAATGAGTTTTTTGGGTTCATTGAGAACATTGTTGTTGTTCAATAATAAAATTAATCCTCAAAAATACAACTTGCCTAATAATTCTGCACTCCCTGTAGTTTTGTAATGTTTATTCATTTTAACAATTTCTGTTTACTGTTAACCTTTTTCTTTTTTTTTTATCAGGGCACAAAATGCTTCAATGTGTCAAGCAGCAGCAACAGCTGTTCAGTGACCTGCGGGAGCAATTTGCACGCAGACTTGCAAGCCATTTAAACAATGTCTTTGTTCAGCAGGTAATTCCCCTGTCCTGTACCATATTGATTCCGCAAAGTAAATTATCAACTGGAATGACCTCTTTTTACAGGGAATAGGGGATTTTAGGACAAATATTTTAAACTCTTTAGTAACATAACCACATTTGTAATCTAGATTAAAAAGATCACCCATGTGTGCAACACTTGCATTAGCGCACATATTCCCTTGGTTCTGTTGGAAACTGTTTTATTGCTAGTTTTATGTATAATAAATGATCCATTTTTAGATGTTTTATTAGAGGAGAGACATTATATTGAAGTCCCTGAAGATACTGACGTTTTAAATACATAAATTTGTGTGTCTACCTGCAAGTGAATACTAAGTGGTGTATTATGTTTTGTCTAAATACAGAACTGGTAATATATTCTCTACAAATGCATCACTGTATACATTAGCAGTAATCCTTATCTATTTAAAATAGCTGTTAACGGGATATTAAACTCACATTTTTTTCATTCATAATTCAGATAGAGCATAAGCAACTTTCTAATTTACTCCTATTATCATTTTTTTCTTAGTTCTCTTGGTATCTTTATTTGAAAAGCAGGAATGTAGCAGCCGGCCCATTTTTGGTTCAGAACCTTGGTAGCACTTGCTGATTGGTGGCTAAATGTAGTCACCAATCAGCAAGTGCTAGCCAGGGTTCTGAACAAAAAATGGGTCGGCTACTAAGCTTACATTCCTGCTTTTTCAAATAAAGATACCAAGAGAATGAAGAAATATTAATAATAGGCGTAAATTAGAAAGTTGCTTAAAATTGCATTCTCTATCTGCAAAAGTTTTGCACATTTGTTTTATAAATAACTGTTTTAGCCCAGCTCCTTGTCCTAATCCAATCAGAATGACTGTTGTGTTTTGAATATCTTTCTGTAGCATTCTAGGCTCTTAAAGTGATGGTAAATTTTACTATTTCAGACCATCAATTATTGTTTAACAATAGTTGTTTGTAATAGTCGCTACTTGTTTACATACTGAGCCGTCGGTCCGTGTATAATCTGTATTTGATGAACTGTGGGCATGTGTGTCTTCAAAATTGTAATGCACATATGCGACTCAAGAAAAAAGACGAGAAGCAGACGTCGCTAACGCATGGGCAAAATATATATATATATAATTTTTTTATTATTATTTTTTTTCTTGTGAAACATGCCAAAACGTCATAGCTTTGATTGGAAGATAAAAAAAAATGTCATGGATTAGAAAAAAAAATTGTCTTTTCTTCGGGGCTAATGGTGGATAACATAGGCAAGAAGCGCTTAGATATATTTTAATATAGTAAGTTGTAAAATATGTATTTTTGATGATTTTAACTCGTATATTATTTTTTAATGGCGCTTAGTATATAGTTTGAATTTACCATCCCTTTAAGATATGGCGGTATTCTATTCCTAAACATTGTTGGCATAATTTTTGTCAGTGTAATAGTTCTATTTATGGAAAAATTAAAGTCTTATCAAAGTTGAAAACTTTTTATTCAGCATGAAACAGACAGCATAAAAAGGGAACTTGAAGAAAGGAGCAGTCCTTTAACAGAAGTCTGATCAGGAGTTTAGAATGGTGTATGAGCATCTGCTACTCCTATTGGTATTAACAATTTCTCCATCAGGTTTATAAACATGAACAATATGTATAACTATAGTTCGTCATTCAAGGCCCTCTTCAAATGATTGTACTTCTATATTTTATCTCTTACCAGTTTACTCTGCTCTTCCCATATTTGTATAACAGAACCTACTATCTATCTATGGCTGTGAGTACATTGGGTTTGGTTAAAAAAAAGGCTTGTTTTGTTTTACTAATAGCTTGCTATACATTTGTCAATTGCAAATGTTCCGTTTTCTGGACTGAAATAAAGGGTATGTTCTTTTTTTTTTTCTATTCTACAGTGTTTCAGTTTACATCAAAATTATGTTATCAAAGTATTTGCGTTTTATTATGTGCTTTATAATAATATCTGTATATTATGCAAGGATGCATGTTTATAGTTGGTGTGTGACATGGAATATTGATGTATTAATTAGCATGCCTTTGCTGTTTTATAACTAAAATCTTGACGTTTGTTGTGCGGCCTTACAAGCATAATTTGCAGAGTAAGAAGTGAAAATCAGTAAATGTGTGTGCATTGGTTACATGGACAGCTATGTTTTTTTATATTAATACAATGTGCTTACTAAAAGTCCATGAGTTAAAAATGGCAGGAAATAGCATTTTATTTTTGGATGTTGCTATAGACTACACTATTAGGTCAAACTTCTGTATTAGCAGTTAACATATTTCACTGACTAGTGCATGCCATCCATTTGTGATATGCATTTAGTTATCGGTATGGAGCGTATTTGTATCTTATGCAAAATACCACTATTGATGGTGATTACGTATGAGGCTTTTTCAATACTGACATGTTTATTGATTGCCAATACTTAAGAGGATGTGTATGCATTTATTTGTGTTCCACCATAAAGAAGGCATTAAAAATCCATTCAGCAGAATTATTATTTCTCTTGTTAAGTGTATCCAGTCCATGGATCATCCATTACTTATGGGATATTCTCCTTCCCAACAGGAAGTTGCAAGAGTTCACCCACAGCAGAGCTGCTATATAGCTCCTCCCCTAACTGCCATATCCAGTCATTCTCTTGCAACTCTCAACATAGATGGAGGTCGTAAGAGGTGTGTGGTGTTTTATACTTAGTTTATTTCTTCAATCAAAAGTTTGTTATTTTTAAATGGTACCGGAGTGTACTGTTTATCTCAGGCAGTATTTAGAAGAAGAATCTGCTTGCGTTTTCTATGATCTTAGCAGAAGTAACTAAGATCCATTGCTGTTCTCACATATTCTGAGGAGTGAGGTAACTTCAGAGAGGGAATGGCGTGCAGGTTTTCCTGCAATAAGGTATGTGCAGTTAATATTTTTCTAGGGATGGAATTTGCTAGAAAATACTGCTGATACCGGAGTAATGTAAGTAAAGCCTTAAATGCAGTGATAGCGACTGGTATCAGGCTTATTAATAGAGATACATACTCTTATAAAAGTGTAATTTAAAACGTTTGCTGGCATGTTTAATCGTTTTTTATATATGTTTGGTGATAAAACTTATTGGGGCCTAGTTTTTTCCACATGGCTGGCTTAAATTTTGCTTAGAAACAGTTTCCTCAGGCTTTCCACTGTTGTAATATGAGTGGGAGGGGCCTATTTTAGCGCTTTTTTGCACAGTTAAAATTACAAAATGAATCATCCAGCTTCCCTCAGCAGTCCCATGAATACTACAGGACATCTCTAAAGGGCTAAAAAGGCTTCCAAAATCGTTTATAGGGAAGGTAATCCACAGCACAGCTGTGGCAGTTTTGTTGTGTCTGTTAAAAAATGTCTGTCGTTTTTTTGATCCGTTTTTTGCATTAAGGGGTTAATCATCCATTTGCAAGTGGATGCAATGCTCTGTTAACTTATTACATATACTGTAAAAATTTTGTTTGATTTACTGCCTTTTTTTTTCACTGTTTTTCAAATTTTGACAAAATTTGTTTCTCTTAAAGGCACAGTAACGGTTTTTATATTTGCTTGTTAACTTGATTTAAAGTGTTTTCCAAGCTTACTAGTCTCATTTCTAGTCTGTACTAACATGTCTGACATAGAGGAAGCTCCTTGTTCATTATGTTTAAAAGCCATGGTGGAACCCCATCTTAGAATGTGTACCAGATGTACTGATTTCATGTTAAGCAATAAAGATAATTTTTTGTCTTTAAAAACATTATCACCAGAGGATTCTGTTGAGGGGGAAGTTATGCCGACTAACTCTCCCCACGTGTCAGACCCTTTGACTCCCGATTCAGGGACTCACGCTCAAATGGCGCCAAGTACATCAAGGGCGCCCATAGCGTTTATTTTACCAGAGGATTCTGTCAAGGGGGAAGTTATGCCGACTAACTCTCCCCACGTGTCAGACTCTTCAACTCCCGCTTCAGGGACTCACGCTCAAATGGCGCCAAGTACATCAAGGGCGCTCATAGCGTTTATTTTGCAAGACATGGCGAAAGTTATGAATAATACTCTGGCAGCAGTATTAGTCAGACTACCTGAAATTAAAGGAAAGCAAGATAGCTCTGGGGGTAGATACAGAGCATACAGATGCGTCAAGAACCATGTCTGATACTGCCTCACAATATGCAGAAGCTGAGGGGAGCTTCAGTCTGTGGGTGATATTTTTGACTCAGGGAAGATGATTTAACCTGATTCCGATATTTCTACATTTAAAATTTATGCTTGAGGTCCTCCACTTGTTGCTCAGGGAGGTTTTAGCAGCTCTGAATGACTGTGTTACAATCACAGTGCCAGAGAAATTGTGTAGACTGAATAAATACTATGCAGTGCCTGTGTGTACTGATGTTTTTCCAATACCTAAAGAGGTTTACAGAAATTATTAATAAGGAATGGGATAGACCAGGTGTGTCGTTCTCTTCCCCTCCTATTTTTAGAAAAATGTTTCTAACAGATGCCACCACACGTGACTTATGGAAGACAGTCCCTAAGGTGGAGAGAAGAGTTTCTACTCTAGCTAAGCGTACCACTATCCCTGTCGAGGACAGTTGTGCTTTTTTAGATCCAATGGATAAAAAATTAGAGGGTTACCTTAGGAAAATGTTTATTCAACAAGGTTTTATCCTGCAGCCCTTGCATGCATTGCTCCTGTCACTGCTGCTGCAGCGTTCTGGTTGGAGTCTCTGGATGAGGCTTTACAGGTAGCGACTCCATTGGATGAATATACTTGTCAAGCTTAGAGCACTTAAGCTAGCCAATTCCTTTGTTTCTGATGCCTTTGTTCATTTGACTAAACTAACGGCTAAGAATTCTGTTTTTACTATACTGGCGCGCAGAGCTCTATGGCTTATATCATGGTCAGCTGTCGTGACTTTAATAAATAAGCTACTTAACTTCCCTTCAAGGGGCAGACCCTATTAGGGCCTGGTTTGAAGGAGATCATTGCTAATATCACTGGAGGAAAAGGTCATGCCCTTCCTCAGGACAGGTCGAAATCAAGGGCCAAAAAAGTCTAATTTTCGTGCCTTTCGAAAGTTCAAGGCAGGTGTGGCATCAACTTCCTCTAAGGCAAATCAAGAGGGTACTTTTGCTCAGTCCATGATGGTCTGGAGACAACCGGACCTGGAACAAAGATAAGCAGGCCAAGGAGCCTGCTGCTGCCTCTTAGACAGCATGAAGGAACGGTCCCCTATCCGGTAACGGATCCTGTAGGGGGCAGACTTTCATTTTTCGCCCAGGCATGGGCAAGAGATGCCCAGGATCCCTGGGCATTGGAAATTATATCCCAGAGATATCTTCTGGATTTCAAAGCTTCCCCTCCGAAAAAGAGGAGATTTTACCTTTCACAATTATCTGCACACCAGATAAAGAAAGAGGCATTCTTACATTGTGTACGAGACCCATCCAGTTCCAAGACAGGAACAGGGACAGAGTTTTTCTCAAATCTGTTTGTGGTTCCCAAGGAGAGGGAACCTTCAGACCTATTTTGGATTTAAAGATCTTAAACAAATTCCTTAGAATTCCATCATTTAAGATGGAAACTATTCGTACCATCTTAACTATGATCCAGGAGAGTCAATAGAGGACTACAATGGATTTGAAGGATACTTATCCTCACATAACGATGCATAAGGATCACCATCGTTTTTCAGGTTTGCCTTTCTAGACAGGCATTACCAGTTTGTTGCTCTTTCCTTTGGGTTAACTACAGCCCCAAGAATCTTTATGGAGGTTCTGGGGTCGCTTTGGCGGTCCTTAGGCCACGTGGCATAGAAGTGGCCCCTTATTTAGGCGTTGAACATCCAAATTGCCAAGTCTCATACGGATGTAGTACTGGCATTTCTGAGATCGCAGGGGTGGAAAGTGAACAAGGAAGGAGTTATCTATCCCCAATCTCAAGGGTTTCCTTCCTAGGGACTCTGATAGATTCTGCAGAAATGAAAATTTACCTGACGGAGTCCAGGTTGTCAAAGTTTCTAACTTACTGCCGTGTTCTTCATTCCATCCGCGCCCTTCGGTGGCTCGGTACATGAATGTAATCGGCCTAATGGTAGCGGCAAGGGACATAGTACCGTTTGCACGCCTACATTTCAGACCGCTGCAACTATGCATGCTCAGTCAATGGAACGGGGATTACACAGATTTTTCCCCTTCTTAAATCTGGACCAAGAGGCCAGAGATTCTCTTCTCTGGTGGCTATCTCGGGTCCATCTGTCCAAGGGTATGACCTTCCGCAGGTCAGATGGGACAGTTGTTACAACATATGCCAACCTTTTAGGTTGGGATACAGTCTGGGACTCCCTGAAGACTCAGGGATAGTGGACTCAGGAGGAGACCCTCCTTCTAATAAATATTCTGGAACTGGGAGCGATATTCCATGCTCTTCAGGCTTGGCCTCAGTTAGCAACTCTGAGGTACATCAGATTCAGTCGGACAATATCACGACTGTGGCTTACATCAACCATCAAGGGGGAACAGAAGTTCCCTAGCGATGTTAGAAGTCTTAAAATAATTCACTGGACAGAGACTCTCTCTTGTCTATCAACTCTCCATATCCCAGGTGTTGAGAACTGGGAGGTGGATTTTCTAAGTCGTCAGACTTTTCTCCCGGGGAAGTGGGAATTCCCTCCGGAGGTCTTTGCACAAGATCAAGCAGGAGAGTGCTTTGGTGTTTTTAACAGCGCCTGCGTGGCCACGCAGGACCTGGTATGCAGATCTGGTGGACATGTCATTCTTTCCATCATGGTCTCTGCTTCTGAGACAGGACCCTCTACCTCAGGGTCCTTTCAACCATCTAAATTAAACTTCTCTGAGATGGACTGCCTGGAGACTGAACGCTTGATGTTATCAAAGCATGGCTTCTCCGAGTCAGTCATTGATACCTTAATACAGACATGAAAGCCTGTCTCTAGGAAAATTGAACATAGATATGGTGTAAATATCTTATTGATATGAATCCAAGGGTTACTCATGGAGTAAAGTCAGGATTCCCAGGATACTATCTTTTCTCCAAGATGATTTTGAGAAAAGGGTTGTCAGCTAGTTCCTTAAAAGGACAGATTCCTACTCTGTCTATTCTTTTGCACAAGCGTCTGGCAGATACTCCAGACGTTCAGGCATTTTGTCAGGCTTTGTTTAGAACCAAGCCTGTGTCTAAACCTGTTGCTCCGCCATGGAGCTTAAACCTGATTATTAAGGTTCTTCAAGGAGTTCTGTTTGAACCTCTTCATTCTATAGATATCAAACTTTTTATCTTGGAAAGTTCCTTTTTGGTAGATATTTCCTCGGCTTGTAGAATCTCCGAGTTATCTGCTTTACAATGTGATTCTCCTTATCTGGTCCTCCGATACGGATAAGGTAGGCCTGCGTATCAAAACTGGGTTTTTTACCTAAGGTGGTATCCAACAAGAATATCACTCAAGAGAGTGTTGTTCCATTCTTGTATCCTAATCCTTCTTCAAAGATGGAACGTCTATTACACAATTTGGACGTGGTTCGTGCTTTAAAGTTTTACTTACAAGCTACTTCAGATTTTCATCAAACATTTACTTTTTTTGTTGTCTACTCTGGACAGAGGAGAGGTCAAAAGACTTCAGCAACCTCTCTTTCTTTTTGGTTAAAAGCATAATTCGTTTAGCTTATGAGACTGCTGGACAGCAGCCTCCTGAAGGGATTACAGCTCATTCTACTAGAGCTGTGGCTTTCACTTGGGCCTTTTTAAAATGAGGCTTCTGTTGAACAGATTTACAAGACGGCGTCTTGGTCTGCGCTTCATACTTTGCTTCTTCGGAGGCTATTTTTGGGAGAAAGGATTTTTTTTTTCAGGCAGTGGTACCTTCAGTTTAAGTACCTGCCTTCTCCCTCCCTTCATCCGTGTACTTTAGCTTTGGTATTGGTATCCCATAAGTAATGGATGATCCGTGGACTTGATACACTTAACAAGAGAAAACATAATTTATGCTTACCTGATAAATTTATTTCTCTTGTAGTGTATCCAGTCCACGGCCCGCCCTGTCATTTTAAGGCAGGTAATTTTTTCATTTAAACTACAGTCACCACTGCACCCTATGGTTTTTCCTTTCTCTGCATGTTTTCGGTCGAATGACTGGATGTGGCAGTTAGGGGAGGAGCTATATAGCAGCTCTGCTGTGGGTGAACTCTTGCAACTTCCTGTTGGGAAGGAGAATATCCCATAAGTAATGGATGATCCGTAGACTGGATACACTACAAGAGAAATAAATTTATCAGGTAAGCATAAATTATGTTTTTTTAAAAAATTTTTGTAAAACTGATGGTCTTTTTCTAGAAAAAAAATACTTTTCTTGCCAGACTTTAGGAGGTTCATCACGGCCTACTAATACAGCTGTGGAGGTTACTCACAGGGCATGGCTGGCTGCCATGATACCAGTAAAGCTCCTGGCAGGCTGGTCTGCTCCTGATGGGCTGGTTTGTTCCCCTTCTCTTTTGAATGAGACCCTGATCACATGAGATCAATGGTGACGGATTGCTTGGGTGTTATAATGTTCCTTAGGCATATTGCCAGGCAGCCATACACTCAAATGTACAGGGCCTAGTAACTTCATGATGAAGAGAAATGTGTGAAAAGGCCACAGACTTTATAGGGCAGAGCTAGGCTACCATAAGCTAATGGATGTCAGTCTGAATCAAGATAAAGGGTGAATACTATGATGATGACAACTACACAGGTGTTATCCACAAAGGCAGCACAGGTTTCTGTTGGGAGTACAGTCTTCTGCTCTTAGTTCCTAAGAGGAAGGCTTCTAACGGTATCACACAGACTCTACACTAGGAAACAGGAAAAAATAAGGTGTTTCATGTAGGAACAGGGGAAGAACACAAATGGAAAATACTGACAGGGAGTCTGAAGTCTCCAGAAATCATAAACTTTATTCCAGGTTAAAATAAATCCAAAGCTCCAATTCTGATCAGTTTGTTTTAACCTGGAATAAATGTTACGGCATATCTGATTAAAACAATAGTGGTTGATTGAATCAGTATTGGTAACAGTCTTATGTAACTGAATGCTATTTTTTTAGATCCCTCATTTGTGTGTAGTTAACAATTTCATGTTATTTCCATCTTAATATGAGGAGAGTCCACGGCTTCATTCCTTACTTGTGGAAATTCAGAACCTGGCCACCAGGAGGAGGCAAAGACACCCCAGCCAAAGGCTTTAAATACCTCCCCCACTCCCCTCATCTCCCAGTCATTCTTTGCCTTTCGTCACAGGAGGATGGCAGAGAAGTGTCAGAAGATTCAGAGTAGTCTGTTATGGAGGGTAGTACTCTTCGTTATGGGACTGGAGTTTTAAGTAGTCTTGTCAGCCTCTCAGTGAGAGCATTGACGAAAGTTAGTCTGGAGATGCAGGGAAACCATCCAGACTTAACAGCTCCTAAGCAATCAGTGTTGACGAGTTTCACTGCCTGCTTCTATCACTCAAGTCCATGTCTGGTAAGATTGTTTCATTTTATATAGTATTATAACATAAGAAAACAGGGTCACAGTGTGACTCCTTTATCTGTATGAAATCAAGGGATAATATCTCCGGAAGGGGATTATTGAAAAGGGGGGATTTATACATGATTTACTTTGTTTTATGCTGCGACATGTGTGAGAGGAGGCTCTGGCAGATGTGGGAACATTCAGGCGTTTTACTTTCGTTTGGATAACTGTGCAGCCTGTCAGTTTGGCACGCTTTTCTTCCTGTAGCAGGGGCGGTCCTGCATGGCACTCCATGTGACCGGGTGTGGCCTCATTAACTTCGTCTTTCCTGACCGTGCGGTTTAAAGGAGAAGAAGCGGTTCCTCTGTGGGGCCTGGTTCATAGGAGGTGGTGAGTCCCCCGGCCATTGGGGTATAAAGGTGCCATTTACTTTTTCTTTAGTCCATTGTAAAAGCGCAAGCTATGGAGGAGCATTAGTGGGTACTCCCTCTTTACCAAGAGCTAATACCTGTTTTTATTGTGAGGCTACGGTATATCCGCCTGCTCAATTATGTTCCACATGCCTTGATAAAGTTATTATATCTAAAAAGACTAAGATGTTTAGTACAACTGAGCCGTCCACCTCTGAGGGGTCTCCGTCCCGTGAGGTGCGTTCCCTGAAGTCATTTCCGATTACACATGCAGCTCCCCATTGCACAACTAATCCTCCTTTGGGAGGGGCCCTCTTACCGCTAGACTTTTCTGAACAGTTGCAAATAGCAGTGTCTGCGGCCTTTAGTGCTTTACCTCGCCCTGGCAAATATTAAGAATGAATGGGAAAGACTTGGATCCTCTTTTTTTCCCCTTCCTCTTCCTTTAAAAAGTTGTTCCCGGTTACTGACTCCCAATTATAGTTGTGGGGATCTGTCCCTAATGTGGATGGAGCTATCTCCATGCTTGCTAAACTCACCACTATCCTGCTTGAGGATAGTTCATCGTTTTGAAGAGCTCATGGATAAGAAGCTAGAAGCTCTGTTGAGAAAGATGTTTCAGCACACTGGGTTATTTCAGCCTGCATTGGCAGTTGCTGCGGTGGCTGAAGCTGCTACCTATTGGTGCGACTCTCTCTCTGAGATGATCGAGGTGGAAACTCCCCTCGAGGAGATCCAGGAAAGAATTAAGGCCTTAAGGGTAGATAATTTGTTTATTTGCGATGCAAACATGCAGACTATTCGCTTGAATGCCAAGACATCAGACTTTTCTGTTCTAGCCAGTAGGGCTCTGTGACTGAAGTCTTGGTCTGCTGACATGACTTTAAAATCTAGATTGCTTTCCCTTCCATTTAAAGGGCCATTATACACTCACAAAAATATGAGCTATTTAAATAAAGCACTCAAAGAAGATAAAGTTTGTAATTGACATGTATTATCAATTTTGCTTCTAAGGTGCCTAAAAATGATGATAAAGTGTACATTGCTCTGACTATATTTGAATACGTTCGTAATACCCACTAGCTACAGACAAAGGCTTTTTTCCTCAGTCCCTAGCTAGTCCTGACAGTCAGCCCCCATGCTGAAGCTGTCTGTGTAATCTTCAATCCCCTCACCTCGCACTTTACAAACGCAGCTTTACAGAAATCACAACAAGATTCAACTCTGATCCTACACCATGAGTCTGACCAGTCCGATCAAGACTTTAATTGCATAAAAGTGCTGTACTGTATATAGTCAGAATACTTTAGCAGATACTACGACTGCTTTTTACACTCACGTCAATTCCCATTAACTGTTTGCCCTCTGAGCATTTAATTCAAATCTAATTCAGAGTATGTAAATAGAATGTAATGCGTATGCCAGTACTAAGGAGTTTATAATATATATATATATATATATATATATATATATATCTCATTTACATAGCATATATACCTGCCAACCATCCACAGTTGTCCATCCCTCAAACAAGGCAGTGAAATGTTGGCATCAAGTACTCGAATTAGAAAAAAATATGTAGCAAAGATTCAATAGCGAGCAGCGGTCTACCTTCAATGCCGCTGACCCACTGTCAATCACAATCAGATCCGGAGTGAGAGGACAGTCACTGGAGCGGCACTGCGGCAGTCTATAAGTGTGATAAACTGCATAGCAGCATAAAGGACCAAGCAGCGTCTGCCTTCACTGATTATGCAGCTGAGCCTGTCACACCAGGTGCAAGTGTTGGGGGGTGCTATGTTGAGAACGCCAGCTACATACAGAGACTGGAGGTGCTTCTATCTACAAAGAGTTTTTTTTCATACTATTGTACTGATGGGGCTAAACTACCACTTGGCCCACTCCCGTTACAGACATCACCAATTCAGCTTGTCTATACAACATCTCTGGAAGTCTAGCCACATCAGTACAATAGTATAGAAAAAAACTCCATTGTAGATAGCAACACCTACGGTCTCTGTATGTAGCTGGCATTCTCTATATAGCACCCCCCACCACTTACACCCGGTGTGACAGGCTCAGCTGCATAATTAGTGGTCCTTTTATGCTGCAACGTTGTCTATCACACTTATAGACTGCCGCAGTGCTGCTCCAGTGACTGTCTTCTCACTCCGGATCTGATTGTGATTGACAGCGGGTCAATGGCAGTGAAGGTAGACCGCTGCTCGCTATTGAATCTTTGCTTCATATTTTTTTCTAATTATAGTACTTGATGCCAACGTTTCACTGCCTTGTTTGAGGGATGGACAACTGTGGATGGTTGGCTGGAATATATGTTATGTAAATGAGATATGTATGTGTGTGTGTGTGTGTATGTATGTATATATGTGTGTGTGTATGTGTGTATATATATATATATATATATATATATATATATATTCCTTAGTACTGGCATATACAGTACCTTCTATTTACATACTCTGAATTAGATTTTAATTAAATGCTCAGAGGGCAAACAGTTACTGGGAATTGGCATGAGTGTAAAAAGCAGCCGTAGTATCTGCTAAAGTATTCTGACTATATACAGTATAGCACTTTTATGCAATTAAAGTCTTGATCGGACTGGTCAGACTCATGGTGTAGGATCAGAGTTGAATCTTGTTGTGATTTCTGTAAAGCTGTGTTTGTAAAGTGCGAGGTGAAGGGATTGAAGATTACACAGACAGCATCAGCATTGGGTCTGGCTGTAAGCACTAGCTAGGGACTGAGGAAAAAAGCCTTTGTCTGTAGCTAGTGGGTATTATGAACGTATTCAAATATAGTCAAAACAATGTACTGTACACTTTATCATAATTTTTAGGCACTTTAGAAGCAAAATTGATAATACATGTCAATTAAAAACTATCTTTTTCTCCAACATAGGTGTGTCCGGTCCACGGCGTCATCCTTACTTGTGGGATATTCTCTTCCCCAACAGGAAATGGCAAAGAGCCCAGCAAAGCTGGTCACATGATCCCTCCTAGGCTCCGCCTACCCCAGTCATTCTCTTTGCCGTTGTACAGGCAACATCTCCACGGAGATGGCTTAGAGTTTTTTAGTGTTTAACTGTAGTTTTTATTATTCAATCAAGAGTTTGTTATTTTAAAATAGTGCTGGTATGTACTATTTACTCAGAAACAGAAAGGAGATGAAGATTTCTGTTTGTATGAGGAAAATGATTTTAGCAACCGTTACTAAAATCCATGGCTGTTCCACACAGGACTGTTGAGAGGAATTAACTTCAGTTGGGGGAACAGTGAGCAGTCTCTTGCTGCTTGAGGTATGACACATTCTAACAAGACGATGTAATGCTGGAAGCTGTCATTTTCCCTATGGGATCCGGTAAGCCATGTTTATTAAGATAGTAAATAAGGGCTTCACAAGGGCTTATTAAGACTGTAGACTTTTTCTGGGCTAAATCGATTCATTATTAACACATATTTAGCCTTGAGGAATCATTTAATCTGGGTATTTTGATAAGATTATATCGGCAGGCACTTTTTTAGACACCTTATTCTTTAGGGGCTTTCCCAAATCATAGGCAGAGCCTCATTTTCGCGCCGGTGTTGCGCACTTGTTTTTGAGAGGCATGACATGCAGTCGCATGTGTGAGGAGCTCTGATACATAGAAAAGACTTTCTGAAGGCGTCATTTGGTATCGTATTCCCCTTTGGGCTTGGTTGGGTCTCAGCAAAGCAGATACCAGGGACTGTAAAGGGGTTAAAGTTCAAAACGGCTCCGGTTCCGTTATTTTAAGGGTTAAAGCTTCCAAATTTGGTGTGCAATACTTTTAAGGCTTTAAGACACTGTGGTGAAAATTTGGTGAATTTTGAACAATTCCTTCATATTTTTTCGCAATTGCAGTAATAAAGTGTGTTCAGTTTATAATTTAAAGTGACAGTAACGGTTTTATTTTAAAACGTTTTTTGTACTTTGTTATCAAGTTTATGCCTGTTTAACATGTCTGAACTACCAGATAGACTGTGTTCTGAATGTGGGGAAGCCAGAGTTCCTTCTCATTTAAATAAATGTGATTTATGTGACAATGACAATGATGCCCAAGATGATTCCTCAAGTGAGGGGAGTAAGCATGGTACTGCATCATTCCCTCCTTCGTCTACACGAGTCTTGCCCACTCAGGAGGCCCCTAGTACATCTAGCGCGCCAATACTCCTTACTATGCAACAATTAACGGCTGTAATGGATAATTCTGTCAAAAACATTTTAGCCAAAATGCACACTTATCAGCGTAAGCGCGACTGCTCTGTTTTAGATACTGAAGAGCATGACGACGCTGATAATAATGGTTCTGAAGGACCCCTAAACCAGTCTGATGGGACCAGGGAGGTTTTGTCTGAGGGAGAAATTACAGATTCAGGGAACATTTCTCAACAAGCTGAACCTGATGTGATTACGTTTAAATTTAAGTTGGAACATCTCCGCGCTCTGCTTAAGGAGGTATTATCCACTCTGGATGATTGTGACAATTTGGTCATCCCAGAGAAGCTATGTAAAATGGACAAGTTCCTAGAGGTCCCGGGGCTCCCAGAAGCTTTTCCTATACCCAAGCGGGTGGCGGACATTGTAAATAAAGAATGGGAAAGGCCCGGTATTCCTTTCGTCCCTCCCCCCATATTTAAAAAATTGTTTCCTATGGTCGACCCCAGAAAGGACTTATGGCAGACAGTCCCCAAGGTCGAGGGAGCGGTTTCCACTTTAAACAAACGCACCACTATACCCATAGAAGATAGTTGTGCTTTCAAAGATCCTATGGATAAAAAATTAGAAGGTTTACTTAAAAAGATGTTTGTTCAGCAGGGTTACCTTCTACAACCAATTTCATGCATTGTCCCTGTCGCTACAGCCGCATGTTTCTGGTTCGATGAGCTGGTAAAGGCGGTCGATAGTGATTCTCCTCCTTATGAGGAGATTATGGACAGAATCAATGCTCTCAAATTGGCTAATTCTTTCACCCTAGACGCCACTTTGCAATTGGCTAGGTTAGCGGCTAAGAATTCTGGGTTTGCTATTGTGGCGCGCAGAGCGCTTTGGTTGAAATCTTGGTCAGCTGATGCGTCTTCCAAGAACAAGCTACTTAACATTCCTTTCAAGGGGAAAACGCTGTTTGGCCCTGACTTGAAAGAGATTATCTCTGATATCACTGGGGGTAAGGGCCATGCCCTTCCTCAGGATCGGCCTTTCAAGGCCAAAAATAAACCTAATTTTCGTCCCTTTCGTAGAAACGGACCAGCCCAAAGTGCTACGTCCTCTAAGCAAGAGGGTAATACTTCTCAAGCCAAGCAAGCTTGGAGACCAATGCAAGGCTGGAACAAGGGAAAGCAGGCCAAGAAACCTGCCACTGCTACCAAGACAGCATGAAATGTTGGCCCCCGATCCGGGACCGGATCTGGTGGGGGGCAGACTCTCTCTTCGCTCAGGCTTGGGCAAGAGATGTTCTGGATCCTTGGACACTAGAAATAGTCTCCCAAGGTTATCTTCTGGAATTCAAGGGGCTTCCCCCAAGGGGGAGGTTCCACAGGTCTCAGTTGTCTTCAGACCACATAAAAAGACAGGCATTCTTACATTGTGTAGAAGACCTGTTAACAATGGGAGTGATTCATCCTGTTCCATTAGGAGAACAAGGGATGGGGTTCTACTCCAATCTGTTCATAGTTCCCAAAAAAGAGGGAACGTTCAGACCAATCTTAGATCTCAAGATCTTAAACAAGTTTCTCAAGGTTCCATCGTTCAAGATGGAAACCATTCGAACAATTCTTCCTTCCATCCAGGAAGGTCAATTCATGACCACGGTGGATTTAAAAGATGCGTATCTACATATTCCTATCCACAAGGAACATCATCGGTTCCTAAGGTTCGCATTCCTGGACAAGCATTACCAGTTCGTGGCGCTTCCTTTCGGATTAGCCACTGCTCCAAGGATTTTCACAAAGGTACTAGGGTCCCTTCTAGCTGTGCTAAGACCAAGGGGCATTGCTGTAGTACCTTACTTGGACGACATTCTGATTCAAGCGTCGTCCCTTCCTCAAGCAAAGGCTCACACGGACATCGTCCTGGCCTTTCTCAGATCTCACGGATGGAAAGTGAACGTGGAAAAGAGTTCTCTATCTCCGTCGACAAGGGTTCCCTTCTTGGGAACAATAATAGACTCCTTAGAAATGAGGATTTTTCTGACAGAGGCCAGAAAAACAAGACTTCTAGACTCTTGTCGGATACTTCATTCCGTTCCTCTTCCTTCCATAGCGCAGTGCATGGAAGTGATAGGTTTGATGGTAACTGCAATGGACATAGTTCCTTTTGCGCGCATTCATCTAAGACCATTACAACTGTGCATGCTCAGTCAGTGGAATGGGGACTATACAGACTTGTCTCCGAGGATACAAGTAAATCAGAGGACCAGAGACTCACTCCGTTGGTGGCTGTCCCTGGACAACCTGTCACAAGGGATGACCTTCCGCAGACCAGAGTGGGTCATTGTCACGACCGACGCCAGTCTGATGGGCTGGGGCGCGGTCTGGGGATCCCTGAAAGCTCAGGGTCTTTGGTCTCGGGAAGAATCTCTTCTACCGATAAATATTCTGGAACTGAGAGCGATATTCAATGCTCTCAAGGCTTGGCCTCAGCTAGCGAGGGCCAAGTTCATACGGTTTCAATCAGACAACATGACAACTGTTGCGTACATCAACCATCAGGGGGGAACAAGGAGTTCCCTGGCGATGGAAGAAGTGACCAAAATCATTCAATGGGCGGAGTCTCACTCCTGCCACCTGTCTGCAATCCACATCCCAGGAGTGGAAAATTGGGAAGCGGATTTTCTGAGTCGTCAGACATTGCATCCGGGGGAGTGGGAACTCCATCCGGAAATCTTTGTCCAAATCACTCAACTGTGGGGCATTCCAGACATGGATCTGATGGCCTCTCGTCAGAACTTCAAAGTTCCTTGCTACGGGTCCAGATCCAGGGATCCCAAGGCGGCTCTAGTGGATGCACTAGTAGCACCTTGGACCTTCAAACTAGCTTATGTATTCCCGCCGTTTCCTCTCATCCCCAGGCTGGTAGCCAGGATCAATCAGGAGAGGGCGTCGGTGATCTTGATAGCTCCTGCGTGGCCACGCAGGACTTGGTATGCAGATCTGGTGAATATGTCATCGGCTCCACCATGGAAGCTACCTTTGAGACGAGACCTTCTTGTTCAAGGTCCGTTCGAACATCCGAATCTGGTCTCACTCCAGCTGACTGCTTGGAGATTGAACGCTTGATCTTATCGAAGCGAGGGTTCTCAGATTCTGTTATCGATACTCTTGTTCAGGCCAGAAAGCCTGTAACTAGAAAGATTTACCACAAAATTTGGAAAAAATATATCTGTTGGTGTGAATCTAAAGGATTCCCTTGGGACAAGGTTAAGATTCCTAAGACTCTATCCTTCCTTCAAGAAGGATTGGAAAAAGGATTATCTGCAAGTTCCCTGAAGGGACAGATTTCTGCCTTGTCTGTGTTACTTCACAAAAAGCTGGCAGCTGTGCCAGATGTTCAAGCCTTTGTTCAGGCTCTGGTTAGAATCAAGCCTGTTTACAAACCTTTGACTCCTCCTTGGAGTCTCAACTTAGTTCTTTCAGTTCTTCAGGGGGTTCCGTTTGAACCCTTACATTCCGTTGATATTAAGTTATTATCTTGGAAAGTTTTGTTTTTGGTTGCAATTTCTTCTGCTAGAAGAGTTTCAGAATTATCTGCTCTGCAGTGTTCTCCTCCTTATCTGGTGTTCCATGCAGATAAGGTGGTTTTACGTACTAAACCTGGTTTTCTTCCAAAAGTTGTTTCTCACAAAAACATTAACCAGGAGATTATCGTACCTTCTCTGTGCCCGAAACCAGTTTCACAGAAGGAACGTTTGTTGCACAATTTGGATGTTGTTCGCGCTCTAAAATTCTATTTAGACGCTACAAAGGATTTTAGACAAACATCTTCCTTGTTTGTTGTTTATTCCGGTAAAAGGAGAGGTCAAAAAGCAACTTCTACCTCTCTCTCTTTTTGGATTAAAAGCATCATCAGATTGGCTTACGAGACTGCCGGACGGCAGCCTCCCGAAAGAATCACAGCTCATTCCACTAGGGCTGTGGCTTCCACATGGGCCTTCAAGAACGAGGCTTCTGTTGATCAGATATGTAGGGCAGCGACTTGGTCTTCACTGCACACTTTTACCAAATTTTACAAGTTTGATACTTTTGCTTCTTCTGAGGCTATTTTTGGGAGAAAGGTTTTGCAAGCCGTGGTGCATTCCATCCAGGTGACCTGATTTGCTCCCTCCCATCATCCGTGTCCTAAAGCTTTGGTATTGGTTCCCACAAGTAAGGATGACGCCGTGGACCGGACACACCTATGTTGGAGAAAACAGAATTTATGTTTACCTGATAAATTACTTTCTCCAACGGTGTGTCCGGTCCACGGCCCGCCCTGGTTTTTTAATCAGGTCTGATAATTTATTTTCTTTAACTACAGTCACCACGGTATCATATGGTTTCTCCTATGCAAATATTCCTCCTTAACGTCGGTCGAATGACTGGGGTAGGCGGAGCCTAGGAGGGATCATGTGACCAGCTTTGCTGGGCTCTTTGCCATTTCCTGTTGGGGAAGAGAATATCCCACAAGTAAGGATGACGCCGTGGACCGGACACACCGTTGGAGAAAGTAATTTATCAGGTAAACATAAATTCTGTTTTTTGAGTGCTTTATTTAAATAGCTCATATTTTTTTGAGTGTATAATGACCCTTTAAGGGGAAGGTTCTTTTCAGTCCAGGACTGGACTCTATAATATCCACGGTCACTGGGGGCAAGGGTGCCTTCTTACCGCAGGATAAGAAGAACAAACCTAAAGGACAGGGTCCTAATTTTCGTCCCTTTCGTTAGGATAAATCCCAATGACAGCAGCCTTCCATGAAGCCGGACCAGTCCAAGGGAATTTGGAAACCTTATAAATCTTGGAATAAATCCAAGCAAAACAAGAAGCACACCGAGACAAAGTCAGCATGAAGGGGCAGCCCGTGATCCGCCGCTGGATCGTGTTGGGTCAGACTATCTCTTTTTGTGGAGGCTTGGCTAGGAGACATGTAAGACCCTTGGGTTCTGGAGGTCATTGCTCAGGGTTACAGGATAGGTTTAAAATCTCATCCACCTAGGGGCAGATTCCTCTTATCAAACCAGTCTTCAAGACAAGAAAAATGAGATGCTTTTCTAGGGTGTTTGAGGGATCTCTCCTCCCTAGGGGTGATTGTGCCAGTACCTCTAGCAGAAAGAGGTCTGGGATATTACTCAAACCTTTTTGTGGTCCCAAAGAAGGAGGGTACTTTTCACCCAATTCTAGACCTAAAATGCTTAAACAAGTTTCTGTCTGTGCCATCGTTCAAGATGGAAACGATAGGGTCGATCTTGCCCTTCGTTCAAGAGGGACAGTTCATGACTACGATAGACTTGAAGGATGCTTACCTTCATGTGCCAATTCACAAGGACCACTTCCCTAAGATTCGCCTTTCTGGATCAACACTTCCAGTTTGTGGCTCTCCCCTTTGGTCTGCTACTGCCCCAAGAGTCTTTACGAAAGTAAAGACCCTGCTCACGGTGACGAGGTCCAAAGGTTTTGCAGTAGCACCTTACTTGGATGACATACTGGTCCAGGCTCCGTCCTACCGGCTGGCAGAAGACAATTCAAGAGCTCTGCCACTTCTTCTTCAATTTCATGGATGGAAGATAAACTTTGGAAAGAGTTTTGGTTCCCAGTACCAGAGTGGAATTCCTGGGCACGATAATAGACTCCATATCCATGAAGATATTCCTTACAGACCAGAGACGTTGCAAGATTACTTCCAATTATCTTGCCCTCCAGACCTTCTTCAAACCATCTGTGGCCAAGTTATGGCGGTAAGTTGGTCTTATGGTGTCCAGCATAGATGTGATTCCATTCGCCAGGTTCTATCTCAGGCCTCTTCAGTTGTGCATGCTGAGGCAATGGAACGGCGATCACTCGGATCTATCCCAACAGATTTCTCTGGACAATCGGTTGAGAGAATCGCTGTCTTGGTGGCTCTGTCCAGATCGCCTGTCCCAGGGGACATCCTTCTTGGGACCATCCTGGGAGATTGCGACTACAGACACAAGTCTATCAGGATGGGGAGCTGTTTGGGGTGCCAGGAAGGCACAGGGTCAATGGTCTCGAGAGGAATCTCTTCTCCCGATCAACATTTTGGAACTTCTAGCGATCTTCAACGCTCTGAAGGCTTGGCCTTGTCTGGGTTCGTTCCAGTTTATCAGATTCCAATCGGACAACATTACCTTGGTGGCTTAGATCAACCATCAGGGGGGAACGAGAAGTTTCCTACCCATGAGGGAAGTATCTCGGATTCTGGAATGGGCGGAGGCCCACAGCTGCTCGCTGTCGGCGATCCACATTCCGGGTGTGGACAACTGGGAAGCGGATTTTCTTAGCAGACAATCGTTTCATCCGGGGGAATGGTCTCTCCATCCCGAGGTGTTTGCGGAGATATGTAGCAAATGGGGGATGCCGGAGATAGATCTCATGGCGTACAGACTCAATGCCAAGCTGCCCAGATATGGGTCGAGGTCCAGGGATCCTCAGGCAGTACTGATAGATGCCTTGGCAGTGCCCTGGGGGTTCAACCTAGTTAACATTTTTCCCCCGTTACCACTCCTACCTCGGGTAGTGGCCCTCATCAATCAGGAGCAAGCCTCGACTATTCTAATTGCTCCATCGTGACTTTGAAGGATGTAGTTTGCGGACCTGGTGGGAATGTCATCGTCTTCTCCATGGAGGTTACCTTGTCGCAGGGATCTGCTGGTACAGGGTCCTTTTGGTCATCAAAATCTGGAGGCTTACTGCGTGGAGATTGAACGCCTAGTCCTAGCTAAGAGAGGTTTTTCTGAGAGAGTGATTGATACTCTCATTCAAGCTAGAAAGCCGGTCACCCATTGCATCTATCATAAGGTGTGGAGGACCTACTTATTCTGGTGTGAAGAACGTGGATTTCCCTGGCATAAGGTCAAGGTATCCAGGATTCTTTCGTTTCTCCAGGACTGCTTGGAGAAGGGACTTGCTGCTAGTTCCTTAAAGGGACAGATCTCGGTGCTATCTGTGTTATTGCACAAAAGACTCGTTGAGCTCCCTGATATTCAGGCTCTGTCCAGAATCAGACCTGTGTTTAGACATTCCACTCCTCCTTGGAGTTTAAATTTTGGTTCTTAAGGTTTCGCAGTGGGCTCCGTTTGAACCCATGCATTCAGTTGACATTAAGTTACTGTCTTGGAAGGTTCTTTTTCTACTGGCTATTGCTTCGACACGCAGAGTCTCTGAGATGGCGGCCTTGCAATGTGAGCCTTTTTACCTAGTTTTTCATGCTGATAAGGCTGTTCTTCACACTGGGTTGGGATTCCTCCCTAAGGTGGTGTCTGATCGCAACATCAATCAGGAGATTGTGGATCCATCCTTGTGTCCTAATCCTCCTCCTTCAAAGGAATGATTACTTCATAATTTGGATGTAGTTCGAGCTTTGAAATTCTATCTTCAAGCTACAAAGTAATTTAGACAGACTTCGGCATTGTTTGTTGTCTATTCTGGGAAGCTTAGAGGGCAGAAGGCTTCTGCCACTGCCCTATCCTTTTGGTTGAGGAGCATTATCCGCTTAGCAAATGAAACAGCGGGACATAAGCCTCCTCAGAGGATTACGGCTCATTCAACTAGAGCTGTGGCTTTTTCTTGGTCCTTCAAAAATGAGGCCTCTATGGAGCAGATTTGTAGGGCGGCTATCTGGTCCTGCTTACATACTTTTTAAAATTTTTACAAGTTTGACGTGTTTGCTTCAGCTGAAGCAGCTTTTGGGAGAAAGGTTTTACAGACTGTGGTGCCCCCAGAATAGGGTCCACCTCTCCTTCACCCTCCCGTTTTAATTCAGTTTCCTCTAGAGCTTGGGTATATGCTTCCCACAATTAAGGAATGAAGCCGTGGACTCCCCTCATATTAAGCTGGAAAACATAAATGATGCTTACCTGATAATTTCATTTCCATCTGTATGAGGAGAGTCCACAGCCCCCGCATGTTTTCTCCGTTGGGCGGACCAAATTTTTTGTTTGTTCTTCTGGCACCATTTATACCCTGATATTTCTCCTACTGTTTCTTGTTCCCTCGGAAAATCATCCTCCTCTGATGAAAGGCAAAGAATGACTGGGGGATGAGGGGAGTGGGGGAGGTATTTAAGCCTTTGGCTGGTGTGTCTTTGCCTCCTCCTTGTAGCCAGGTTCTGAATTCCCACAAGTAAGGAATGAAGCCGTGTACTCTCCTCATACAGATGGAAATTAAATTATCAGGTAAGCATAATTTATGTTTTTGCATACATTTAAAATTAACTTTTTAAACAGATTCTTAATTGCAATCATAAATTAACATTCTTTTGTTTGTGCTTGTTGTGTACAAATTTCATAGTATTTCTGCTATAAAAACCTGTGTGTACAGTCAAAATCTGCCTTTTCGAAACCCAAAAAGGGTGTACAAGAGCATTATTGTGGATGTTTTTTTTGTAGCAGAAAGCAACTGGAAAACTCAATGATACCTGGCTTTTCTAATGGTCAAGAAGGGCCTAAAACTTAAAGTAACAGTAAACACCTTGTAATGACAACATTTTCTGCAGTCTTATAGGTTAATCTATCAGTTGAGTCTTAACTTTATTAGAACAGACTAAGACCTTGTTTGCTGCACTTATTTTTCAATTGTCAAACTCCACCCATCACTTTCCTTATTTGGAGGAGCCCCCTTTTCATGTAATTTAGATCTGAAAATTGTAGATTTTATAACTCTGAGTTGGAAATACAACCTTCTGACTTCTTAAGACTAAGCCTGCTACATATATTTCACTAATTGACTTAAAGTGATGACAAATTGTAACGTTATTCAAACGCTAACCTGAAATCTATACAATTAATTAAATGGACCTTCATTCCTGATTTTGAAGTTACATAGCTCTAAAACCTACCTTTATTTTATGCACCGTTTTACTAAAATTAACCCGCCGCCCACCACAAAACTACTTTTTTTTTCATAAGGTGACATTTCCACCTATTATCCAATAGCTGTGCTAGCCATATGGCATTCAATCATTGAAGGTCCTTTTAATTAACTCTGTAGATTCAGGCTAGCGTTTGAATAATGCTACAATTTGCCATCTCTATAAGCACATAACTGCAAAACAATGTACACAGTATACAGACAGAGACACCCAGATACAGACAAAGACTCGCATACACAGATTTAAAATATAATACACAGTCTTATAATGCACAATACACAGAAAACCATGTGTAATGTGTAGTTAAACACAAAAACACACTCAATAAACAAATATACAAATATATTATAGAGGTAGACACACTGACAACTGCAATACACAAACATCCAAACAGATATGTACAATATAGAGATACACAAACCAATGCAGTCAGCCAGGAATACACACACAGTACATTGATACACACAGAAAGACACAAAATACATAAATGTAAACACAGTACACAGATAATATAGAGAGAGATCTCCAAAGTCACAAACTAAAGCGATACACAACACAAAATATTCAGATACTCACACCCATTTGTGGGGGTTATACACAGAGTTACAAAAGGATCATAGGTGTAATGATAAAATGCTCTAATTAATAATAATAATAATAGTATGTTATTGTTGCATTAACATGTCCCTCTAAATAGTTACGTCTGCAATTTGTTGATATAAATAATCCAAAATCGGTTAAAATACATCACATAGCGCTGTTTGTTGAATCAGCCTTATATTATTGACTTCTGCACAGTTATGTGGTAGACTTCATACGCCAGATAAATCATAACACAAATCTTAAAATGTTTAGCATACTATAAAGTAATTCATGATTGATGGGTAAATATGAAGTGGTCAGGCTTGTGATACTTAGCCCCATTTGTGGGAAAGTGTAAAAATAAAATCCTTTTAACAAACCCCACACTAATTAATTTATGAGACTTTATATTTACTAAGCATCCATAAGGTCCAGCTTAGTTTTATAAATTCACTTTTACTTTATTTATTATACAGCTCATTCCAACTAAATGGTTCTTGTGAGAAAATGGGTCCTTAATGTATGGTTACATCCATTTGTGCAATTAGTACATTAACAGTAACTTTTATGAAAACACAATGCATTCACTTACAGTGCAAAATTGGATAATGCTTTTGCTTTTTCTTTGTGAATGTGGCTTCATCTACAGTATCGTGGCTACCAAAATATCTCAACCACATGTCACCGTAGCCAGAATGTGGCTGCAGCAATGTCACTATGCAAAAATGTCACAGTTATCAGGGGTGAAGGGGGGGGGGGGCAAAGTTCTATTTAAGAGACACTCAAGTCAAAATTAAACTTTCATGATTCAGATAGAGCAGCAATTTTAAACAACTTTCTAATTTACTTCCATTAACAAAATCTGCAGTTTTTTTATATTTAGATGTTTTCAGTCACCAGCTACTACTGAGCATGTGCAAGAATTCACATCATATACGTATATGCATTTGTGATTGACTGATAGCTTTCACATGAAACAGGAGGAGTGGAAATAGACATAACTTAGAAATTTCAGCAGCACCAGTAATCAACTTAGTATTTATTCAAGTGCAACAAAAATAAGAGCAACGTTTCGGACAGTGTTACTCGTACTCGTTTGTTTAGTTTAGGTGCTATTTCATTGTCTTTTTACCATGCATTTGTTGATTATGCAAATCTACTGTATTAATGATCCTTTAACCTCTTTTATGTTGATAGACAGAGCAGCCATTTCGGCCATCCAAATGTTAACTCTAACTCCAATTGATAACCCTAAGAAATTAATAGACATAACTTAGAAATTTCAACAGCACCAGTAATCAATTTAGTATTTATTCAAGTGCAACAAAAATAAGAGCAACGTTTCGGACAGTGTTTTCCTTAATCATGCATACATAGATACTGAAACAGCTCTTCTTAAATACCCTTTACATAGCTCCACCCCTAGTGTCATCATAATTTTCAATCATGCATGTCTAAGCATTTAAATTTGAAGTGATAGTACATATTTATAAAAACGTAGTGCAATCCCAATCCTTGTTCATACCACTGGGGGCCCTAGTTTTTAATTTATAGATCCAAAAGGATTCCCTTTGTTTAAGTTTTTTCTCCCTATCACCTCCATGTCTGTCTACTGGAATATGTTCCACTATATGAAATCTTAACTGGCTTACTGAATGACCTGCATCTCTAAAGTGACATGCTACTGGGGTTTTCTCATAGTTATTCCTGATGTTAGACTTATGTTCTGTGGTTCTGTCACGGACCCTTCTGGTTGTTTCCCCTACATATAACATGGCACACGGACATTTAAGAATATCAATTGCAAATTCTGTGTTGCAGGTAAAAAAAAAAACATTAATAGAAAATCTTTTTCTAGTACATGGATGGAAACAATGGGGGCCCTCTTATTTTTGTTGCACTTGAATAAATTCTAAATTGGTTACTGGTGCTGCTGCAATTTTGTGTTTTGATATGATATATGGGACTTTGGTGTGAAGCCTAGCAGCTAGCACAGGAGACACTGGTGCTGAATTACCTTGTTTGCACATAACTTAGAAATTTGTCAGACAAAAATATAGTACTTGTTTGTTTAGTTTAGGTGCTATTTCATTGTCTTTTTATCATGCATTTGTTGATTATGCAAATCTACTGTATTAATGATCCTTTAACCTCTTTTATGTTGATAGACAGAGCAGCCATTTCGGCCATCCAAATGCTAACTCTAACTCCAATCGATAACCCTAAGAAATCGGGGCATGCACAATATCCGCATTTAGGACATCCTAGCTAAGCACAATATTTCAGTGGTGATATTGCAGCTCGTTTGTCTTTTTGAGAAAATCAGATTCTGAAGTGTACCTTCCAAGCAGGATAGTGAAAAATAAGTGTATTCAATTTTAAGTGTCTCGTGATATTCATATGTTTTAATGATTATTTGCTTTCTTTTTCTTACCAAGGGCCATGACCAGAATTCCACCCCCAGTCAACACACAGTTGAAATTACATTACCAAATCATCATTCTTTCCACCGGGACCTTCTAAGATATGCTAAGTTGATGGAGTGGCTTAAAAATACTGAATATGAGAGATATGAAGGACTTACTAGGGTATGTGTTGCTTTAATGTTCTTTTGAATTAGCAGAGCTCTTAGTTTTATGTTATGGTCATTTGCGTTATGATTTATTTTGCAAAAGTGCACATTCTATATTTTAGTAACAATATAAATAATAAGGAAATAACAGATATAGAATAGGATATATTTAATGTAGAGTTTAACGACACATATAAAATGTTCTCAGGTATAAATGTCTAAAATGTCTAGAAGGGATGTTTATATTGTATTGATAATGTTTTTTAATTTTATAAAATGCCCTTCAATGTTTTCTTAAATATATTATTGTAGCTAATTTGCTGCCTGCAGTATGCCATTTTGAGACACGTTGCAGCATTACATAGGCTTCAGCAATACACATGGTGGAGTTTATTGTATACAAAAAATGTCATGCACTGTGTTCCCTTTTCTCATAGGAAATACCTTTCCTTTTATGAATATGCAAATTAAAATAAATATTAAAGTAAATAATTCAGAGGAAATTTTTTTTAACTATGTAGTGTGTTTTGCTTGATATGACTGCAACATCTATAAAACTTATAATTGTGCTATGAGGTAGAATTGTATATAATAAGAATGAATCAATGATGAGGCTACAGGAAAAAATTTTTTTATTTAAAATCTCATTTTCCAGCAAAAATATTATCTAATAATATAATTCAATGTGTAAATATTTAAGAAATACAGTATAAACACAATTATATTAAAATATGTGGAAACATTTGTTGAAAAAATAAGTAAATGTTAGAAAAATGTACATAAAAACACAATCTTAATACATGTGATATGTTTCCAAACAATTATGGTCTATAAGAGCAGAGGATACCTTTTCCAATCTTCTCAATCGGGGCCCTTCTATAAGGTACGACGAGTCCACGGATTCATCCTTTACTTGTGGGATATTATCTTCCTGCTAACAGGAAGTGGCAAAGAGCACCACAGCAGAGCTGTCTATATAGCTCCTCCCTTAGCTCCACCCCCCAGTCATTCTCTTTGCCTACTCTAAGTACTAGGAAGGGTAAAGTGAAAGAGGTGATAAAATATTAGTTTTTTATTTCTTCAAGCAAGAGTTTTTTTATTTTAAATGGTACCGGTGTGTACTATTTACTCTCAGGCAGCAGATGGATGAAGACTTCTGCCTGGAGGCTGATGATCTTAGCATTTGTCACTAAGATCCAGAACAGTTCCCACAGTATGGTTGAGGAGTACAAGAAACTTCAGTGTGAGGAATGTTATCATGCTTTCAGCAGTGAGGTATGTTCAGTCATTTTTCTTCTGTTAAGTGTGATCAGTCCACGGGTCATCATTACTTCTGGGATATTACTCCTCCCCAACAGGAAGTGCAAGAGGATTCACCCAGCAGAGCTGCATATAGCTCCTCCCCTCTACGTCACCCCCAGTCATTCTCTTGCACCCAACGACTAGATAGGATGTGTGAGAGGACTATGGTGATTATACTTAGTTTTATATCTTCAATCAAAAGTTTGTTATTTTAAAATAGCACCGGAGTGTGTTATTATCTCTCTGGCAGAGTTTGAAGAAGAATCTACCAGAGTTTTTGTTATGATTTTAGCCGGAGTAGTTAAGATCATATTGCTGTTTCTCGGCCATCTGAGGAGAGGTAAACTTCAGATCAGGGGACAGCGGGCAGATGAATCTGCATAGAGGTATGTAGCAGTTTTTATTTTCTGACAATGGAATTGATGAGAAAATCCTGCCATACCGATATAATGTCATGTATGTATACTTTACACTTCAGTATTCTGGGGAATGGTACTTCACTAGAATTACACTGTAAGAAATACATAAAGCTGTTTAATAACTAGAGATTATGTTTAACGTTTTTGCTGGAATGTAAAATCGTTTTCATTTACTGAGGTACTGAGTGAATAAATGTTTGGGCACTATTTTTCCACTTGGCAGTTGCTTAATCTGTTTTCTGACAGTTTCTGTTCTCCCTCACTGCTGTGTGTGAGGGGGAGGGGCCGTTTTTTGGCGCTTTTACTACACATCAAATATTTCAGTCAGCAACTCATTGTATTCCCTGCATGATCCGGTTCATCTCTACAGAGCTCAGGGGTCTTCAAAACTTATTTTGAGGGAGGTAATTTCTCTCAGCAGAGCTGTGAGAATTATAGTTTGACTGAGATAAAAAACGTTTATTCTGTAATTTGTTTCCTGCTTTCAGAATTTGTTATCTTTGCTAATGGGATTAAACCTTTGCTAAAGTTGTGTTATTTACAAGGATTGAGGCTATAACTGTTTCAATTTATTAATTTTCAACTGTCATAGATCTTCTGTGCTTCTTAAAGGCACAGTACGTTTTAATATTATTCTAATTGAATTGTATTTCCAAGTTACAAGTTTATTTGCTAGTGTGTTAAACATGTCTGATTCAGAGGATGATACCTGTGTCATTTGTTGCAATGCCAAAGTGGAGCCCAATAGAAATGTATGTACTAACTGTATTGATGCTACATTAAATAAAAGTCAATCTGTACAAATTGAACAAATTTCACCAAACAACGAGGGGAGAGTTATGCCGACTAACTCGCCTCACGTGTCAGTACCTACATCTCCCGCTCACAGGGAGGTGCGTGATATTGTAGTGCCGAGTACATCTGGGCGGCCATTACAAATCACATTACAGGATATGGCTACTGTTATGACTGAGGTTTTGGCTAAATTACCAGAGCTAAGAGGTAAGCGTGATCACTCTGGGGTGAGAACAGAGTGCGCTGATAATATTAGGGCCATGTCAGACACTGCGTCACAGGTGGTAGAACATGAGGACGGAGAGCTTCATTCTGTGGGTGACGGTTCTGATCCAAACAGACTGGATTCAGATATTTCAAATTTTAAATTTAAACTGGAAAACCTCCGTGTATTACTAGGGGAGGTGTTAGCGGCTCTGAATGATTGTAACACAGTTGCAATACCAGAGAAAATGTGTAGGTTGGATAAATATTTTGCGGTACCGACGAGTACTGAGGTTTTTCCTATACCTAAGAGACTTACTGAAATTGTTACTAAGGAGTGGGATAGACCCGGTGTGCCGTTCTCACCCCCTCCGATATTTAGAAAAATGTTTCCAATAGACGCCACCACAAGGGACTTATGGCAAACGGTCCCTAAGGTGGAGGGAGCAGTTTCTACCTTAGCTAAGCGTACCACTATCCCGGTGGAGGATAGCTGTGCTTTTTCAGATCCAATGGATAAAAAATTAGAGGGTTACCTTAAGAAAATGTTTGTTCAACAAGGTTTTATATTGCAACCCCTTGCATGCATTGCGCCGATCACGGCTGCAGCGGCATTCTGGATTGAGTCTCTGGAAGAGAACATTGGTTCAGCTACTCTGGACGACATTACGGACAGGCTTAGAGTCCTTAAACTAGCTAATTCATTCATTTCGGAGGCCGTAGTACATCTTACTAAACTTACGGCGAAGAATTCAGGATTCGCCATTCAGGCACGCAGGGCGCTGTGGCTAAAATCCTGGTCAGCTGATGTTACTTCTAAGTCTAAATTGCTTAATATACCTTTCAAAGGGCAGACCTTATTCGGGCCCGGGTTGAAAGAGATTATCGCTGACATTACAGGAGGTAAAGGCCATGCCCTGCCTCAGGACAAAGCCAAAGCCAAGACTAGACAGTCTAATTTTCGTTCCTTTTGTAATTTCAAAGCAGGAGCAGCATCAACTTCCTCTGCACCAAAACAGGAAGGAGCTGTTGCTCGCTACAGACAAGGCTGGAAACCTAACCAGTCCTGGAACAAGGGCAAGCAGACTAGGAAACCTGCTGCTGCCCCTAAAACAGCATGAATTGAGGGCCCCCGATCCGGGATCGGATCTAGTGGGGGGCAGACTTTCTCTCTTCGCCCAGGCTTGGGCAAGAGATGTTCAGGATCCCTGGGCGCTAGAGATAATATCTCAGGGATACCTTCTGGACTTCAAATACTCTCCTCCAAGAGAGAGATTTCATCTGTCAAGATTGTCAACAATCCAGACAAAGAAAGAGGCGTTTCTACGCTGCGTACAAGAGCTCTTGTTAATGGGAGTAATCCATCCAGTTCCACGATCGGAACAGGGACAGGGGTTTTACTCAAATCTGTTTGTGGTTCCCAAAAAAGAGGGAACTTTCAGACCAATCCTGGACTTAAAGATCCTAAACAAATTCCTAAGCGTTCCATCGTTCAAGATGGAGACTATTCGGACAATTTTACCTATGATCCAAGAGGGGTCAGTACATGACCACTGTAGATTTAAAAGATGCTTACCTTCACATACCGATTCACAAAGATCATTATCGGTACCTAAGGTTTGCCTTCCTAGACAGGCATTACCAGTTTGCTCTTCCATTCGGATTGGCTACAGCTCCAAGAATCTTCACAAAGGTTCTGGGTGCTCTTCTGGCGGTACTAAGACCGCGGGGAATCTCGGTAGCTCCATACCTAGACGACATTCTGATACAAGCTTCAAGCTTTCAAACTGCCAAGTCTCATACAGAGTTAGTGCTGGCATTTCTAAGGTCACATGGATGGAAGGTGAACGAAAAGAAAAGTTCACTCGTTCCACTCACAAGAGTTCCCTTCCTGGGGACTCTTATAGATTCTGTAGAAATGAAGATTTCTCCAACATAGGTGTGTCCGGTCCACGGCGTCATCCTTACTTGTGGGATATTCTCTTCCCCAACAGGAAATGGCAAAGAGCCCAGCAAAGCTGGTCACATGATCCCTCCTAGGCTCCGCCTACCCCAGTCATTCTCTTTGCCGTTGTACAGGCAACATCTCCACGGAGATGGCTTAGAGTTTTTTAGTGTTTAACTGTAGTTTTTATTATTCAATCAAGAGTTTGTTATTTTAAAATAGTGCTGGTATGTACTATTTACTCAGAAACAGAAAAGAGATGAAGATTTCTGTTTGTATGAGGAAAATGATTTTAGCACCGTAACTAAAATCCATGGCTGTTCCACACAGGACTGTTGAGAGCAATTAACTTCAGTTGGGGGAACAGTGTGCAGTCTCTTACTGCTTGAGGTATGACACATTCTAACAAGACGATGTAATGCTGGAAGCTGTCATTTTCCCTATGGGATCCGGTAAGCCATGTTTATTAAGATAGTAAATAAGGGCTTCACAAGGGCTTATTAAGACTGTAGACTTTTTCTGGGCTAAATCGATTCATTATTAACACATATTTAGCCTTGAGGAATCATTTATTCTGGGTATTTTGATATGATTATATCGGCAGGCACTGTTTTAGACACCTTATTCTTTAGGGGCTTTCCCTAATCATAGTCAGAGCCTCATTTTCGCGCCGGTATGGCGCACTTGTTTTTGAGGACAGCATGGCATGCAGCTGCATGTGTGTGGAGCTCTGATACATAGAAAAGTCTTTCTGAAGGCATCATTTGGTATCGTATTCCCCTTTGGGCTTGGTTGGGTCTCAGCAAAGCAGATTCCAGGGACTGTAAAGGGGTTAAATATAAAAACGGCTCCGGTTCCGTTATTTTAAGGGTTAAAGCTTCCAAATTTGGTGTGCAATACTTTTAAGGCTTTAAGACACTGTGGTGAAATTTTGGTGAATTTTGAACAATTCCTTCATACTTTTTCGCAATTGCAGTAATAAAGTGTGTTTAGTTTAAAATTTAAAGTGACAGTAACGGTTTTATTTTAAAACGTTTTTTGTGCTTTGTTATCAAGTTTATGCCTGTTTAACATGTCTGAACTACCAGATAGATTGTGTTCTGACTGTGGGGAAACCAAGGTTCCTTCTCATTTAACTATATGTATTTTATGTCATAAAAAATTTTAGTAAAAATGATGCCCAAGATGATTCCTCAAGTGAGGGGAGTAAGCATGGTACTGCATCATCCCCTCCTTCGTCTACACCAGTCTTGCCCATACAGGAGGCCCCTAGTACATCTAGTGCGCCAATACTCCTTACTATGCAACATTTAACGGCTGTAATGGATAATTCTATCAAAAACATTTTAGCCAATATGCCCACTTATCAGCGAAAGCGCGACTGCTCTGTTTTAGAAAATTCTGTAGAGCATGAGAACGCTGATGATATGGTTTCTGAAGGGCCCCTACATCAGTCTGAGGGGGCCAGGGAGGTTTTGTCTGAGGGAGAAATTTCAGATTCAGGAAACATTTCTCAACAAGCTGAACCTGATGTGATTACTTTTAAATGTAAGTTGGAACATCTCCGCGCTCTGCTTAAGGAGGTGTTATCCAATTTGGATGATTGTGATTATCTGGTCATTCCAGAACCACTATGTAAAATGGAAAAGTTCTTAGAGGCCCCGGGGCCCCCCGAAGCTTTTCCTATATCCAAGCGGGTGGCGTACATTGTTAGTAAAGAATGGGACAGGCCCGGTATACCTTTAGTACCTCCCCCCATATTTATAAAATTGTTTTCCTATAGTCGACCCCAGAAAGGACTGATGGCAGACAGTCCCCAAGGTCGAGGGGGCGGTTTCTACTCTACACAAGCGCGCCACTATACCCATAGAAGATAGTTGTGCTTTCCAAGATCCTATGGATAAAAAATTAGAAGGTCTGCTAAAAAAGATGTTTGTTCAGCAAGGTTCCCTTCTACAACCAATTGCATGCATTGTCCCTGTCACTGCAGCCGCGTGTTTCTAGTTTGATGAGCTAGGAAAGGCGATTATTAGTAATTCTTCTTCTTATGAGGAGATTATGGACAGAATTCGTGCTCTTAAATTGGCTAATTCTTTCACCCTAGACGCCACCTTGCAATTGGCTAGGTTAGCGGCGAAAAAATTCTGGGTTTGCTATTGTGGCGCAGAGCGCTTTGGTTAAAATCTTGGGCAGCGGATGCGTCTTCCAAGAACAAATTGCTTGACATTCCTTTCAAGGGGAAAACACTCTTTGGCCCTGACTTGAAAGAGATTATCTCTGATATCACTGGGGGCAAGGGCCACGCCCTTCCTCAGGATAGGTCTTTTCAAGACCAAAAATAAACCTAAGTTTCGTCCCTTTCGCAGAAACGGATCAGCCCCAAGGGCTACGTCCTCTAAGCAGGAAGGTAATACTTCTCAAGCCAATCCAGCCTGGAGACCTATGCATGGCTGGAACAAAGGAAAGCAGGCCAGGAAACCTGCCACTGCTACCAAGACAGCATGAAATGCGGGCCCCCGATCCGGGACCGGATCTGGTGGGGGGCAGACTCTCTCCCTCGCTCAGGCTTGGGCAAGAGATGTTCTGGATCCTTGGGCGCTAGAAATAGTCTCCCAAGGTTATTCTCTGGAGTTCAAGGGGCTTCCTCCAAGGGGGAGGTTCCACAGGTCTCAGTTGTCTTCAGACCACATAAGAAGACAGGCATTCTTACATTGGGTAGAAGACCTGCTAAAAATGGGAGTGATTCATCCTGTTCCATTAGGAGAACAAGGGATGGGGTTCTACTCCAATCTGTTCATAGTTCCCAAAAAAGAGGGAACGTTCAGACCAATCTTAGATCTCAAGATCTTGAACAAGTTTCTCAAGGTTCCATCGTTCAAGATGGAAACCATTCGAACACTTCTTCCTTCCATCCAGGAAGGTCAATTCATGACCAAGGTGGATTTCAAGGATGCGTATCTACATATTCCTATCCACAAGGAACATCATCGGTTCCTAAGGTTTGCATTCCTGGACAAGCATTTCCAGTTCGTGGCGTTTTCTTTCGGATTAGCCACTGCTCCTAGGATTTTCTCATAGGTACTAGGGTCCCTTCTGGCGGTGCTAAGACCAAGGGGCATTGCTGTAGTACCTTACTTGGACGACATTCTGATTCGAGCGTCGTCCCTTCCTCAAGTAAAGGCTCACACGGACATTGTCCTGGCCTTTCTCAGATCTCACGGATGGAAAGTGAACGTGGAAAAGAGTTCTCTATCTCCGTCAACGAGGGTTCCCTTCTTGGGAACTATAATAGACTCCTTAGAAATGAGGATTTTTCTGACAGAAGCCAGAAAAACAAAACTTCTAGACTCTTGTCGGATACTTCATTCCGTTCCTCTTCCTTCCATAGCGCAGTGCATGGAAGTGATAGGTTTGATGGTAGCGGCAATGGACATAGTTCCTTTTGTGCGCATTCATCTAAGACCATTACAACTGTTCATGCTCAGTCAGTGGAATGGGGACTATTCAGACTTGTCTCCGAAGATACAAGTAAATCAGAGGACCAGAGACTCATTCCGTTGGTGGCTGTCCCTGGACAACCTGTCACAAGGGATGACCTTCCGCAGACCAGAGTGGGTCATTGTCACGACCGACGCCAGTCTGATGGGCTGGGGCGCGGTCTGGGGATCCCTGAAAGCTCAGGGTCTTTGGTCTCGGGTAGAATCTCTTCTACCGATAAATATTCTGGAACTGAGAGCGATATTCAATGCTCTCAAAGCTTGGCCTCAGCTAGCGAGGGCCAAGTTCATACATCAACCATCAGGGGGGAACAAGGAGTTCCCTAGCGATGGAAGAAGTGACCAAAATCATTCTATGGGCGGAGTCTCACTCCTGCCACCTGTCTGCTATCCACATCCCAGGAGTGGAAAATTGGGAAGCGGATTTTCTGAGTCGTCAGACATTGCATCCGGGGGAGTGGGAACTCCATCCGGAAATCTTTGCCCAAGTCACTCAACCGTGGGGCATTCCAGACATGGATCTGATGGCCTCTCGTCAGAACTTCAGAGTTCCTTACTACGGGTACAGATCCAGGGATCCCAAGGCGGCTCTAGTGGATGCACTAGTAGCACCTTGGACCTTCAAACTAGCTTATGTGTTCCCGCCGTTTCCTCTCATCCCCAGGCTGGTAGCCAGGATCAATCAGGAGAGGGCGTCGGTGATTTTGATAGCTCCTGCGTGGCCACGCAGGACTTGGTATGCAGATCTGGTGAATATGTCATCGGCTCCACCATGGAAGCTACCTTTGAGACGAGACCTTCTTGTTCTAGGTCCGTTCGACCCACTCCAGCTGACTGCTTGGAGATTGAACGCTTGATCTTATCAAAGCGAGGGTTCTCAGATTCTGTTATTAATACTCTTGTTCAGGCCTGAAAGCCTGTAACCAGAAAAATTACCACATAATTTGGTATATCTGTTGGTGTGAATCTGCAGGATTCCCTTGGGACAAGGTTAAGATTCCTAAGAGTCTATCCTTCCTTCGAGAAGGATTGGAAAAAGGATTATCTGCAAGTTCCTTGATGGGACTGATTTCTGCCTTGTCTGTGTTACTTCACAAAAAGCTGGCAGCTGTGCCAGATGTTCTAGCCTTTGTTCAGGCTCTGGTTAGAATCAAGCCTGTTTACAAAATTTTGACTCCTCCTTGGAGTCTCAACCTAGTTCTTTCAGTTCTTCAGGGGGTTCCGTTTGAACCCTTACATTCCGTTGATATTAAGTTATTATCTTGGAAAGTTTTGTTTTTGGTTGCAATTTCTTCTGCTAGAAGAGTTTCAGAATTATCTGCTCTGCAGTGTTCTTCTCCTTATCTGGTGTTCCATGCAGATAAGGTGGTTTTGCGTACTAAACCTGGTTTTCTTCCAAAAGTTGTTTCTAACAAAAACATTAACCAGGAGATAGTTGTGCCTTCTTTGTGTCCTAATCCAGTTTCAAAGAAGGAACGTTTGTTGCACAACTTGGATGTAGTTCGTGCTCTCAAATTTTACTTAGCAGCTACTGAGGATTTCAGACAAACTTTGTCTTTGTTTGTTGTTTATTCTGGTAAACGGAGAGGTCAAAAAGCAACTTCTACCTCTCTCTCCTTCTGGATTAAAAGCATTATCCGATTGGCTTATGAGACTGCCGGACGGCAGCCTCCTGAAAGAATCACAGCTCACTCCACTAGGGCTGTGGCTTCCACATGGGCCTTCAAGAACGAGGCTTCTGTTGATCAGATATGTAAGGCAGCGACTTGGTCTTCACTGCACACTTTTTCTAAATTTTACAAATTTGATACTTTTGCTTCTTCTGAGGCTATTTTTGGGAGAAAGGTTTTGCAAGCCGTGGTGCCTTCCATTTAGGTGACCTGATTTGCTCCCTCCCTTCATCCGTGTCCTAAAGCTTTGGTATTGGTTCCCACAAGTAAGGATGACGCCGTGGACCGGACACACCTATGTTGGAGAAAACAGAATTTATGTTTACCTGATAAATTACTTTCTCCAACGGTGTGTCCGGTCCACGGCCCGCCCTGGTTTTTTTAATCAGGTCTGATAATTTATTTTCTTTAACTACAGTCACCACGGTAACATATGGTTTCTCCTATGCAAATATTCCTCCTTAACGTCGGTCGAATGACTGGGGTAGGCGGAGCCTAGGAGGGATCATGTGACCAGCTTTGCTGGGCTCTTTGCCATTTCCTGTTGGGGAAGAGAATATCCCACAAGTAAGGATGACGCCGTGGACCGGACACACCGTTGGAGAAAGTAATTTATCAGGTAAACATAAATTCTGTTTTACCTGACAGAGGACAGGCTAACAAGACTTCAAGGTGCTTGCCGCACCCTTCATTCCATTCAACACCCGTCAGTGGCTCAATGCATGGAGGTAATCGGCTTAATGGTAGCGGCAATGGACATAGTACCCTTTGCATGCTTACACCTCAGACCACTGCAACTGTGCATGCTAAGTCAGTGGAATGGGGATTACTCAGACTTATCCCCTTCTCTGAATCTGGATCAAGAGACCAGAAATTCTCTTCTATGGTGGCTTTCTCGGCCACATCTGTCCAGGGGGATGCCATTCAGCAGACCAGACTGGACAATTGTAACAACAGACGCCAGCCTTCTAGGTTGGGGTGCCGTCTGGAATTCTCTGAAGGCTCAGGGACAATGGAGTCAGGAGGAGAGTCTCCTGCCAATAAACATTCTGGAATTGAGAGCAGTTCTCAATGCCCTCCTGGCTTGGCCCCAGTTGACAACTCGGGGGTTCATCAGGTTTCAGTCGGACAACATCACGACTGTAGCTTACATCAACCATCAGGGAGGGACAAGAAGCTCCCTAGCTATGATGGAAGTATCAAAGATAATTCGCTGGGCAGAGTCTCACTCTTGCCACCTGTCAGCAATCCACATCCCGGGAGTGGAGAACTGGGAGGCGGATTTCTTAAGTCGTCAGACTTTTCATCCGGGGGAGTGGGAACTTCATCCGGAGGTCTTTGCCCAAATACTTCGACGTTGGGGCAAACCAGAGATAGATCTCATGGCGTCTCGACAGAACGCCAAGCTTCCTCGTTACGGGTCCAGATCCAGGGATCCAGGAGCAGTCCTGATAGATGCTCTGACAGCACCTTGGGACTTCAGGATGGCTTACGTGTTTCCACCCTTCCCGTTACTTCCTCGATTGATTGCCAGAATCAAACAAGAGAGAGCATCAGTGATTCTAATAGCACCTGCGTGGCCACGCAGGACCTGGTATGCAGACCTGGTGGACTTGTCATCCTGTCCACCTTGGTCTCTACCTCTGAAACAGGACCTTCTGATACAGGGTCCCTTCAAACATCAAAATCTAACTTCTCTGAAGCTGACTGCTTGGAAATTGAACGCTTGATTTTATCAAGACGTGGGTTTTCTGAGTCAGTTATTGATACCTTAATACAGGCTAGGAAACCTGTTACCAGAAAGATTTACCATAAGATATGGCGTAAATACCTATATTGGTGTGAATCCAAAGGTTACTCTTGGAGTAAGGTTAGGATTCCTAGGATATTGTCTTTTCTACAAGAAGGTTTAGAAAAGGGTTTATCTGCTAGTTCATTAAAGGGACAGATCTCAGCTCTGTCCATTCTGTTACACAAACGTCTGTCAGAAGTTCCTGACGTCCAGGCTTTTTGTCAGGCTTTGGCCAGGATTAAGCCTGTGTTTAAAACTGTTGCTCCACCATGGAGTTTAAACCTTGTTCTTAATGTTTTACAGGGCGTTCCGTTTGAACCCCTTCATTCCATTGATATAAAGTTGTTATCTTGGAAAGTTCTATTTTTAATGGCTATTTCCTCGGCTCGAAGAGTCTCTGAATTATCAGCCTTACATTGTGATTCTCCTTATTTGATTTTTTATTCGGATAAGGTAGTCCTGCGTACTAAACCTGGGTTCTTACCTAAGGTAGTTACTAACAGGAATATCAATCAAGAGATTGTTGTTCCTTCTTTATGCCCAAATCCTTCTTCAAAGAAGGAACGTCTACTGCACAACCTGGATGTAGTCCGTGCTCTAAAATTTTACTTACAGGCAACTAAGGAATTTCGACAAACGTCTTCTCTGTTTGTCATTTACTCTGGGCAGAGGAGAGGTCAAAAAGCTTCCGCTACCTCTCTTTCTTTTTGGCTTCGTAGCATAATTCGTTTAGCTTATGAGACTGCTGGACAGCAGCCTCCTGAAAGAATTACAGCTCATTCTACTAGAGCTGTGGCTTCCACTTGGGCCTTCAAGAATGAGGCCTCTGTTGAACAGATTTGCAAGGCTGCAACTTGGTCTTCGCTTCATACTTTTTCCAAATTTTACAAATTTGACACTTTTGCTTCATCGGAGGCTATTTTTGGGAGAAAGGTTCTTCAGGCAGTGGTTCCTTCTGTATAAAGAGCCTGCCTATCCCTCCCGTCATCCGTGTACTTTTGCTTTGGTATTGGTATCCCAGAAGTAATGATGACCCGTGGACTGATCACACTTAACAGAAGAAAACATAATTTATGCTTACCTGATAAATTCCTTTCTTCTGTAGTGTGATCAGTCCACGGCCCGCCCTGTTTTTATGGCAGGTAAATATTTTTTAATTTATACTCCAGTCACCACTTCACCCTTGGCTTTTCCTTTCTCGTTGGTCCTTGGTCGAATGACTGGGGGTGACGTAGAGGGGAGGAGCTATATGCAGCTCTGCTGGGTGAATCCTCTTGCACTTCCTGTTGGGGAGGAGTAATATCCCAGAAGTAATGATGACCCGTGGACTGATCACACTACAGAAGAAAGGAATTTATCAGGTAAGCATAAATTATGTTTTTTCGGGAGAGGCTGTGGTATTTCAGAATTGGCTGACAGTATCCCCATGAGGGAGAGGGTAAGCAGTAATCCTAAGAGATATAGAGAGGTATTACTAAGCTTGCATAAGGGGCTAATAAAAAATGGTTGACACTGAATTTGAATGTTTGTGGGCAAACGTTTTGTGAACTGGGAGTGCTGATAACGTTTTGGGCAATAACGTTTTTTAGACTTTATTGAGGGTACACTTGGCTTCTTTTTTGGGTTTCAGAACCCACATGGCTAGTTTGGACCGCTCTGGTGCGGTTCATTTAGGCTGGAAAAACATCAAGTGAGATGGGCGGGGCCTATTTTTGCACCTCAGTTTCGCAGTTGTATTTACAAAGCAAGCAGCAAGCTCCAACTCCGGTGGGCCCTTGTGGAAGTGTTGGGCCAAATCGAAGCTTTAACCCCATTTCTCTTGTAAAGGTCTATCCAGTCCACGGGTTCATCCATTACTTGTGGGATATTCTCCTTCCCAACAGGAAGCTGCAAGAGGACACCCACAGCAGAGCTGTCTATATAGCTCCTCCCCTAACTGCCACCCCCAGTCATTCTCTTGCAGCTCTCGACAAGAAAGGAAGTATCAAGAGATATGTGGTGACTTAGTGTAGTTTTTACCTTCAATCAAGAGTTTGTTATTTTTAAACGGTACCGGCTTTGTACTGTTTTACCCTCAGGCAGAAATTGGAAGAAGAGTTCTGCCTGGAGTTTTGATGATCTTAGCGGTTTGTAACTAAGGTCCATTGCTGTTCTCACACATAACTGAAGAGTTTGGAAAGAAAACTTCAGTTGGGGGACGGTCTGCAGATTACCTGCTTTGAGGTATGTTCAGTATATTTTTTTCTAGTGAGATAAGGTCTAGAAAATGCTGACAGTGCCTGGTATACTTGAGGTAAGCCTGATACAGTGATTTTAAAACGACTGGGATCATGCGTGCAAAAAAGGGTAATATTCATGTTAATACTCATATTACTTAGTGTAAAAATGTTTGCTTGGTTTATAGAAAAAACGTTTCTTTCATGTAATTAGCAAGAGTCCATGAGCTAGTGACGTATTGGATATACATTCCTACCAGGAGGGGCAAAGTTTCCCAAACCTCAAAATGCCTATAAATACACCCCTCACCACACCCACAAATCAGTTTTACAAACTTTGCCTCCCATGGAGGTGGTGAAGTAAGTTTGTGCTAGATTCTTCGTTGATATGCGCTTCGCAGCAGGCTGGAGCCCGGTTTTCCTCTGTGTGCAGTGAATGTCAGAGGGATGTGAAGAGAGTATTGCCTATTTGAATTTAATGATCTCCTTCTACGGGGTCTATTTCATAGGTTCTCTGTTATCGGTCGTAGAGATTCATCTCTTACCTCCCTTTTCAGATCGACGATATACTCTTATATATACCATTACCTCTACTGATTCTCGTTTCAGTACTGGTTTGGCTTTCTACTACATGTAGATGAGTGTCCTGGGGTAAGTAAGTCTTATTTTTGTGACACTCTAAGCTATGGTTGGGCACTTTTATATAAAGTTCTAAATATATGTGTTTAAACATTTATTTGCCTTGATTCAGGATGTTCAACATTCCTTATTTCAGACAGTCAGTTTCATTATTTGGGATAATGCATTTGAATAATCTATTTTGCTTACCTTAAAATTTGACTTTTTTTCCTGTGGGCTGTTAGACTCGCGGGGGCTGAAAATGCTTCATTTTATTGCGTCATTCTTGGCGAGGACTCTTTTGGTGCAAATTTTTTTTTTTCTGTTTCCGGCGTCATACGTGTCGCCGGAAGTTGCGTCATTTTTGACGTTTTTTTGCGCCAAAGGTGTCGGCGTTCCGGATGTGGCGTCATTTTTGGCGCCAAAAGCATTTAGGCGCCAAATAATGTGGGCGTCTTTTTTGGCGCTAAAAAATATGGGCGTCATTATTGTCTACACATTATTTAAGTCTCATTGTTTATTTGCTTCTGGTTGCTAGAAGCTTGTTCATTGGCATTTTTTCCCATTCCTGAAACTGTCATTTAAGGAATTTGATCAATTTTGCTTTATATGTTGTTTTTTCTATTACATATTGCAAGATGTCTCAGATTGACCCTGAATCAGAAGATACTTCTGTAAAATTGCTGCCTGATGCTGGATCTACCAAAGTTAAGTGTATTTGTTGTAAACTTGTGGTAACTGTTCCTCCGGCTGTTGTTTGTAATGAATGTCATGACAAACTTGTTAATGCAGATATTTCCTTTAGTAATGTTCCATTACCTGTTGCTGTTCCATCAACATCTAATATTCAGGGTGTTCCTGTTAATATAAGAGATTTTGTTTCTAAATCTATTAAGAAGGCTATGTCTGTTATTCCTCCTTCTAGTAAACGTAAAAGGTCTTTTAAAATTGCTCATTTTTCAGATTAATTTTTAAATGAACATCATCATTCTGATTCTGATAATGATTTTTTTTGGTTCAGAGGATTCTGTTTCAGAGGTTGATACTGATAAATCTTCATATTTATTTAAAATGGAATTTATTCGTTCTTTACTTAAAGAAGTCTTAATTGCATTAGAAATAGAGGAATCTGGTCCTCTTGATACTAAATCTAAACGTTTGAATACAGTTTTTAAACCTCCTGTAGTTATTACAGAGGTTTTTCCCGTCCCTGATGCTATTTCTGAAGTAATTTCTAGAGAATGGAATAATTTGGGTAATTCATTTACTCCTTCTAAACGGTTTAAGCAATTATGTCCTGTGCCATCTGACAGATTAGAGTTTTGGGACAAAATCCCTAAAGTTGATGGGGCTATCTCCACTCTTGCTAAACGTACTACTATTCCTACGGCAGATAGTACTTCCTTTAAGGATCCTTTAGATAGGAAAATTGAATCATTTCTAAGAAAAGCTTACTTATGTTCAGGTAATCTTCTTAGACCTGCTATATCTTTGGCGGATGTTGCTGCAGCTTCAACTTTCTGGTTGGAAGCTTTAGCACAACAAGTAACAGATCATAATACTCATAGCATTGTTAATCTTCTTCAACATGCTAATAACTTTATTTGTGATGCAATCTTTGATATCATTAGGGTTGATGTCAGGTATATGTCTTTAGCTATTTTAGCTAGAAGAGCTTTATGGCTTAAAACTTGGAATGCTGATATGTCTTCTAAGTCAACTTTGCTTTCCCTTTCTTTCCAAGGTAATAAATTGTTTGGTTCACAGTTGGATTCTATTATTTCAACTGTTACTGGGGGGAAAGGAACTTTTTTACCACAGGATAAAAAATCTAAAGGTAAATTTAGGTCTGCTAATCGTTTTCGTTCCTTTCGTCACAATAAGGAACAAACACCTGATCCTTCCCCTACAGGAGCGGTATCAGTTTGGAAACAATCTCCAGTCTGGAATAAATCCAAGCCTTTTAGAAAGCCAAAGCCAGCTCCCAAGTCCACATGAAGGTGCGGCCCTCATTCCAGCCCAGCTGGTAGGGGGCAGATTACGATTTTTCAAAGAAATTTGGATCAATTCGATTCACAATCTTTGGATTCAGAATATTGTTTCACAAGGGTACAGAATAGGCTTCAAGATAAGGCCTCCTGCAATAAGATTTTTTCTTTCCCGTGTCCCAATAAATCCAGTGAAGGCTCAAGCAATTCTGAAATGTGTTTCAGATCTAGAGTTGGCTGGAGTAAATGTGCCAGTTCCAGTTTTGGAACAGGGGCTGGGGTTTTACTCAAATCTCTTCATTGTACCAAAGAAGGAGAATTCCTTCAGACCAGTTCTGGATTTAAAAATATTGAATCGTTATGTAAGGATACCAACATTCAAAATGGTAACTATAAGGACTATTCTGCCTTTTGTTCAGCAAGGGCATTATATGTCCACAATAGATTTACAAGATGCATATCTGCATATTCCGATTCATCCAGATCACTATCAGTTTCTGAGATTCTCTTTTCTAGACAAGCATTACCAGTTTGTGGCTCTGCCGTTTGGCCTAGCAACAGCTCCAAGGATTTTTACAAAGGTTCTCGGTGCCCTTCTATCTGTAATCAGAGAACAGGGTATTGTGGTATTTCCTTATTTGGACGATATCTTGGTACTTGCTCAGTCTTCACATTTAGCAGAATCTCATACGAATCGACTTGTATCGTTTCTTCAAGAACATGGTTGGATGGTCAATTTACCAATGAGTTCGTTGATTCCTCAGACAAGGGTAACCTTTTTAGGTTTCCAGATAGATTCAGTGTCCATGACTCTGTCACTGACGGACAAGAGACGTCTAAAATTGGTTTCAGCTTGTCGAAACCTTCAGTCTCAATCATTCCCTTCGGTAGCCTTATGCATGGAAATTCTAGGTCTTATGACAGATGCAAGTCTGACAGGTTGGGGAGCTGTATGGGGGTCTCTGACAGCACAAGGGGTTTGGGAATCTCAGGAGGCGAGATTACCAATCAACATTTTGGAACTCCGTGCGATTTTCAGAGCTCTTCAGTCGTGGCCTCTTCTAAAGAGAGAGTCGTTCATTTGTTTTCAGACAGACAATGTCACAATCGTGGCATATGTCAATCATCAAGGAGGGACTCACAGTCCTCTGGCTTTGAAAGAAGTATCTCGAATACTTGTATGGGCGGAATCCAGCTCCTGTCTAATTTCTGCGGTTCATATCCCAGGTATAGATAATTGGGAAGCGGATTATCTCAGTCGCCAAACATTACATCCGGGCGAATGGTCTCTTCACCCAGAGGTATTTCTTCAGATTGTTCAAATGTGGGGACTTCCAGAAATAGATCTGATGGCTTCTCATCTAAACAAGAAGCTTCCCAAGTATCTGTCCAGATCCAGGGATCCTCAGGCGGAAGCAGTGGATGCATTGTCACTTCCTTGGAAGTATCATCCTGCCTATATCTTTTCTCCTCTAGTTCTTCTTCCAAGAGTGATTTCCAAGATTCTAAAGGAGCGTTTGTTTGTTCTGCTGGTAGCTCCAGCATGGCCTCACAGGTTTTGGTATGCGGATCTTGTCTGGATGGCTACTTGACAACCGTGGACTCTTCCGTTAAGACCAGACCTTCTATCGCAAGGTCCTTTTTTCCATCAGGATCTCAAATCCTTAAATTTGAAGGTATGGAGATTGAACGCTTGATTCTCAGTCATAGAGGTTTCTCTGACTCCGTAATTAATACTATGTTACAAGCTCTTAAATCTGTTTCTAGGAAGATATATTATCGAGTCTGGAAGACTTACATTTCTTGGTGTTCTTCTCATCATTTTTCTTGACAAATCTCTGCTCTTTCTGTTCTTTTTCACAGAAAGATTGCTAATCTTCCTGATATTCATTGTTTTGTACAGGCTTTGGTTCGTATAAAACCTGTCATTAAGTCAATTTCTCCTCCTTGGAGTTTGAATTTGGTTCTGGGGGCTCTTCAAGCTCCTCCGTCTGAACCTATGCATTCGCTGGATATTAAATTACTTTCTTGGAAAGTTTTGTTTCTTTTGGCCATCTCTTCTGCTAGAAGAGTTTCTGAATTATCTGCTCTTTCTTGTGAGTCTCCTTTTCTGATTTTTCATCAGGATAAGGCGGTGTTGCGAACTTCATTTAAATTTTTACCTAAGGTTGTGAACTCTAACAACATTAGTAGAGACATTGTGGTTCCTTCTTTGTGTCCTAATCCTAAGAACTCTAAGGAAAGATTGTTGCTTTCTTTGGATGTAGTTAGAGCTTTGAAATATTATGTTGAAGCTACTAAAGATTTCCGAAAGACTTCTAGTCTATTTGTTATCTTTTCTGGTCCTAGGAAAGGTCAGAAGGCTTCTGCCATTTCTTTGGCATCTTGGTTAAAGTCTTTGATTCATCATGCTTATGTCGAGTCGGGTAGAACTCCGCCTCAAAGGATTACAGCTCATTCGACTAGGTCAGTCTCTACTTCCTGGGCATTTAGGAATGAAGCTTCGGTTAATCAGATTTGCAAAGCAGCAACTTGGTCTTCTTTGCATACTTTTACTAAATTCTACCATTTTGATGTGTTTTCTTCTTCTGAAGCAGTTTTTGGTAGAAAAGTACTTCAGGCAGCTCTTTCAGTTTGATTCTTCTGCTTATAATTTCAGTTTTTTTCATTATAAGATTTAAACTTTGTTTTGAGGTGTGGATTATTTTTCAGCGGAATTGGCTGTCTTTATTTTATCACTTCCTCTCTAGTGACTCTTGCGTGGAAGATCCACATCTTGGGTATTCATTATCCCATACGTCACTAGCTCATGGACTCTTGCTAATTACATGAAAGAAAACATAATTTATGTAAGAACTTACCTGATAAATTCATTTCTTTCATATTAGCAAGAGTCCATGAGGCCCACCCTTTTTGAGGTGGTTATGATTTTTTTTGTATAAAGCACAATTATTCCAATTCCTTATTTTTTATGCTTTCGCACTTTTTTCTTATCACCCCACTTCTTGGCTATTCGTTAAACTGATTTGTGGGTGTGGTGAGGGGTGTATTTATAGGCATTTTGAGGTTTGGGAAACTTTGCCCCTCCTGGTAGGAATGTATATCCCATACGTCACTAGCTCATGGACTCATGCTAATATGAAAGAAATGAATTTATCAGGTAAGTTCTTACATAAATTATGTTTTTTCTCTGAGGGTGATAAATCTTTATTTGGGGCCTAGTTTTCCACATGGCTAGTTAGATTACTCCTAGGAGTACTTTTTTAAGGCTCCCTGACATTGAGTGCATGGTGGGAGGGGCCTGTTTTCGCGCTCTAAATGCGCAGTTGATTTTCAGACTGAGACATCCAGCTTACCTAAAGGAGTCCTCTGGCATCTAGGACCACTATAGAGGGTTTTTTTCCTGCAAAAATCGAGTTTAAGGGCAGGTAGGAGCCACAGCAGAGCTGTCGCAGTGTGTTTGACTGTTTGTTAACATTTTTAACGTTTTTCTAATCCGTTTTTGGGCCTAAGGGGTTGATCATCCATTTGCAAGTGGGTGCAATGCTGCTTTAGTCCCTTATACACACTGTAACATTTTTGTAGAGTTTACTACTTTTTATCACTGTTTTGCAGTTTATGTGGTAGTTTTTTTCTCTTAAAGGCACAGTACCGTTTTTATATAATTGCTTTTTCACATTTATAAAGTGTTTTCCAAGCTTGCTGGTCTCATTACTAGTCTGTTAAACATGTCTGACATAGAGGAAACTCCTTGTTCATTATGTTTAGAAGCCATTGTGGAACCCCCTCTTAGAATGTTTACCAAATGCACTGACCTTTCTATAAGTTATAAAGACCATATTATGGCTTTTAAAGATTTATCACCAGAGGTTTCTCAGACTGACAAAAGGGAGGTTATGCCATCTAGCTCTCCCCACGTGTCAGAACCTATAACTCCCGCTCAAGTGACGCCAAGTACATCTAGCGCGTCCAATGCGTTTACCTTACAAGACATGGCGGCAGTTATGAATCATACCCTCACAGAGGTATTGTCCAAACTGCCAGGGTTGCAAGGAAAGTGAGACAGCTCTGGGGCTAGAACAAATACAGAGCTCTCTGACGCTTTAGTAGCTATGTCTGATATACCTTCACAATGTGCAGAAGCCGAAGCAGGAGAGCTTCTATCTGTGGGTGACATTTCTGATTCAGGGAAGGCGTTACTTCAGTCTGACTCTGAAATGACAGCGTTTAAATTTAAGCTTGAACACCTCCGCTTATTGCTTAGGGAGGTTTTAGCGACTCTGGATGACTGTGACACCATTGTTGTCCCAGAGAAATTGTGTAAAATGGACAAATACTTTGCAGTGCCTGTTTACACCGATGTTTTTCCAGTCCCTAAGAGGTTTTCAGAAATTATTACTAAGAAATGGGATAGACCAGGTGTACCGTTCTTTCCCCCTCCTGCTTTTAAAAAGATGTTTCCTATAAATGCCGCAACACGGGACTCGTGGCAGACGGTCTCTAAGGTGGAGGGAGCAGTCTCTACTCTAGCTAAGCGTACAACTATCCCTGTCAAGGACAGTTGTGCTTTCCTAGATCCAATGGATAAAAAATTAGAAGGTCTCCTTAAAGGGCCACTGTAAGTAAATATTTTCTATGCCTGTTACTAACTACCCCAAATACGCTTTTTATCAATAGCATTTCATTAACATATCTCTACCGTATATCAGAAATCTTGTCTGCAAATTTAATTGTTTTCCAAACCCACTCCGTGGGTATCCTTTGCTCTGTACCAATCCGTTTACAATACCTAGGTTTCAAAATGGCGCTTTAAACACAAAGTTATTGATTTAAGTATTTTGAACACTCAGTGCTGAAAATAGTGGGCAGGATAACGTGACATCATCGGAGAATAAAAGATATAACTTTTAGAACGTTATGAAACTTCGTTTTGGAGAAAATATAGGTCAGTAGGTTTTAATTAATGTTTATTAACTTTAATATGTTAGTTGTTTAGCTTAAAAATTATAACAGAAAGTAATCCTTTAAGAAAATCTTTATACAACAAGGTTTTATTCTCCAGCCTCTTGCATGCATTGCCCCAGTCACTGCTGCAGCGACTTTCTGGTTCGAGTCTCTTGAGGAGGCTCTACAGGTAGAGACCCCGTTGGATGATATCCTAGACAGGCTTAAAGCTCTTAAATTAGCCAATTCATTTATTTCTGACGCCGTTTTTCATTTAACCAAGCTAACGGCTAAGAATTCAGGTTTTGCCATTCAGGCGCGTAGGGCGCTATGGCTTAAATCCTGGTCAGCTGACGTTACTTCAAAGTCTAAACTTTTCAACATCCCCTTCAAAGGGCAGACCCTATTCGGGCCTGGACTGAAGGAGATCATTTCTGATATTACTGGAGGAAAAGGCCACGCCCTTCCCCAGGATAGGTCCAACAAATTAACGACCAAACAGACTAATTTTCGTTCCTTTCGAAACTTCAAGAGTGGCGCAGCTTCATCTTCCTCTACTACAAAACAAGAGGGAAATTTTGCCCAGTCCAAGCCAGTCTGGAGACCTAACCAGGCTTGGAACAAGGCGAAGCAGGCCAAAAAACCTGCTGCTGCCTCTAAGACAGCATGAAGGTGTAGCCCCCGATCCGGGACCGGATCTAGTGGGGGGCAGACTTTCTCTCTTCGCCCAGGCTTGGGCAAGAGATGTCCAGGATCCCTGGACATTAGAGATTGTTTCCCAGGGATATCTTCTGGATTTCAAAGCTTCATCTCCAAAGGGGAGATTTCATCTCTCACAATTATCTGCAAACCAAATAAAGAGAGAGGCATTCTTACGTTGCGTTCAAGACCTACTGGTTATGGAAGTGATCCACCCAGTTCCAAAGGAGGAACAGGGACAGGGCTTCTATTCAAATCTGTTTATAGTTCCCAAAAAAGAGGGAACTTTCAGACCAATCTTGGATCTCAAGATCCTAAACAAATTTCTCAGGGTCCCATCTTTCAAGATGGAGACTATTCGAACCATCCTACCTATGATCCAGGAGGGTCAATATTTGACTACCGTGGACTTAAAGGATGCTTATCTACACATTCCGATACACAGAGATCATCATCAGTTTCTCAGGTTCGCCTTCCTAGACAGGCATTACCAGTTTGTGGCTCTTCCCTTCGGGTTAGCCACGGCACCAAGAATCTTTACGAAGGTTCTAGGGTCCCTTCTGGCGGTTCTAAGGCCGCGGGGCATAGCAGTGGCCCCTTACCTAGACAACATTCTGATACAGGCGTCGACTTTTCAAATCGCCAGGTCCCAAATGGACATTGTTCTGGCATTCCTGAGGTCTCACGGGTGGAAGGTGAATGAAGGAAAAAGTTCTCTCTCCCCTCTCACAAGAGTTTCCTTCCTAGGAACTCTGATAGATTCAGTAGAAATGAAAATTTTTCTGACAGAGGTCAGGTTGTCAAAGCTTCTAACTTCCTGCCGTGCTCTTTATTCCACTTCTCGTCCGTCAGTGGCTCAGTGTATGGAAGTAATCGGCTTAATGGTAGCGGCAATGGACATAGTTCCGTTTGCTCACTACATCTCAGACCACTGCAACTTTGCATGCTCAATCAGTGGAATGGGGATTACACAGATTTGTCCCCTCTACTAAATCTGGATCAAGAGACCAGGGATTCTCTTCTCTGGTGGCTATCTCGGGTCCATCTGTACAGAGGAATGAGTTTCCACAGGCCAGAATGGACTATAGTAACGACAGATGCCAGCCTTCTGGGCTGGGGTGCAGTCTGGAACTCCCCTGAAGGCTCAGGGTTTGTGGACTCAGGAGGAGGCCCTCCTTCCGATAAACATTCTGGAATTAAGAGCGATATTCAATGCTCTTCAGGCTTGGCCTCAGCTAGCTGCGGTCAGGTTCATCAGATTTCAGTCGGACAATATCACGACTGTAGCCTATATCAACCATCAGGGGGGAACAAGGAGCCCCCTGGCAATGTTGGAGGTTTCAAAAATAATTCTATGGGCAGAGGTTCACTCTTGCCATCTCTCAGATATCCATATCCCAGGAGTAGAGAACTGGGAGGCGGATTTTCTAAGTCGGCAGACTTTTCATCCGGGGGGAGTGGGAGCTCCATCCGGAGGTATTTGCTCAGTTGATTCAACTATGGGGCAAACCAGAACTGGATCTCATGGCGTCTCGTCAGAACGCCAAGCTTCCTCGTTACGGGTCCAGGTCCAGGGATCCCAAGGCAACGCTGATAGATGCTCTAGCAGCGCCCTGGTCCTTCAGCCTGGCTTATGTATTTCCACCGTTTCCTCTGCTCTCTCGTCTGATTGCCAAGATCATGCAGGAGAGAGCTTCGGTGATCTTGATAGCTCCTGCGTGGCCACGCAGGACTTGGTATGCAGATCTGGTGGACATGTCATCCTTTCCACCATGGACTCTGCCGCTAAGGCAGGACCTTCTACTTCAAGGTCCCTTCAAACATCCAAATCTAATTTCTCTGCGTCTGACTGCTTGGAGATTGAACGCTTGATTCTATCAAAACGTGGGTTCTCCGAGTCGGTCATTGATACCTTAATTCAGGCTCGAAAGCCTGTCACCAGGAAAATCTATCATAAGATATGGTGTAAATATCTTCATTGGTGTGAATCCAAGGGTTACTCATGGAGTAAAGTTAGGATTCCTAGGATATTATCCTTTCTCCAAGAAGGATTGGAGAAGGGATTGTCAGCTAGTTCCTTAAAGGGACAGATTTCTGCTCTGTCTATTCTTTTGCACAAACGTCTGGCTGAGGTTCCAGACGTTCAGGCGTTTTGTCAGGCTTTGGTTAGAATCAAGCCTGTGTTTAAACCTGTTGCTCCATCATGGAGTTTAAATTTAGTTCTTAAAGTTCTTCAAGGGGTTCCGTTTGAACCTTTGCATTCCATAGATATTAAACTTTTATCTTGTAAAGTTCTGTTTTTAGTAGCTATCTCCTCGGCTCGAAGAGTTTCGGAGTTACCTGCTTTACAGTGCGATTCCCCTTATCTAATTTTCCATGCAGATAAGGTAGTTTTACGTACCAAACCTGGGTTTCTTCCTAAAGTGGTATCTAATAAGAATATCAATCAGGAGATCGTTGTTCCTTCATTATGTCCTAATCCTTCCTCTAAGAAGGAACGTCTATTACACAATCTTGATGTAGTTCGTGCTTTAAAGTTTTATTTACAAGCTACGAAGGATTTTCGTCAAACATCTGCTTTGTTTGTTGTCTACTCTGGACAGAGGAGAGGCCAAAAGGCTTCGGCAACTTCTCTTTCTTTTTGGCTGAGAAGCTTAATCCGCTTAGCTTATGAGACTGCTGGCCAGCAGCCTCCTGAAAGAATTACAGCTCATTCACTAGAGCGGTGGCTTCCACATGGGCTTTTAAAAATGAGGCCTCTGTTGAACAGATTTGTAAGGCGGCGACTTGGTCTTCGCTTCATACTTTTTCTAAATTCTACAAATTTGATACTTTTGCTTCCTCGGAGGCTATTTTTGGGAGAAAGGTCTTACAGGCAGTGGTGCCTTCCGTTTAAGTGCCTGCCTTGTCCCTCCCTTCATCCGTGTCCTAAAGCTTTGGTATTCCACAAGTAATGGATGAACCCGTGGACTGGATACACCTTTACAAGAGAAAACAAAATTTATGCTTACCTGATAAATTTATTTCTCTTGTGGTGTATCCAGTCCACGGCCCGCCCTGTCATTTTAAGGCAGGTGTTTTTCATTTTTAAACTACAGTCACCACTGCACCCTATAGTTTCTCCTTTTTCCTTGCTTGTCTTCGGTCGAATGACTGGGGGTGGCAGTTAGGGGAGGAGCTATATAGACAGCTCTGCTGTGGGTGTCCTCTTGCAGCTTCCTGTTTGGAAGGAGAATATCCCACAAGTAATGGATGAACCCGTGGACTGGATACACCACAAGAGAAATAAATTTATCAGGTAAGCATAAATTTTGTTTTTTCCAATCCCTGAGGGCAGGTAGGCGCCACAGCAGGCAAGGTGCAGGGGGTGTTTTTGTCCGGATTGGGCCTTATTAACTATCCGGTTTTGCACAGTAAAGGGTTAACTGTTCCTTTCTTCGTGGGGCAATCTCCGCTGCATTATTTGTATATTGTATCAAAATTTTAAACGATTGGTGAATTTTAAAGCAGTTTTGCAGAACGTGTATGCTTTTTTTCTCTTAAAGGCGCAGTACCATTTTCGTTTTTTAAGATTGTTATTTTTTCACTAAATAAAGTGTTTTCAAGCTTGTTTGTGGTCATTACTAGTCTGTTCAACATGTCTGACATTGAGGAAAGCCAATGTTCAATGTGTTTGGAAGCCATTGTGGAACCCCCACTTAAAATGTGTCCCTCATGCACTGAAAGGGCAATAAATTGCAAAGAACATATTTTAGCTGATAAAAGTATGTCGCAGGATGATTCTCAGTCAGAAGGAAATCAGGGTATGCCATCTTATTCTCCCCAAGTGTCACAACCATTAACGCCCGCACAATCGACGCCAAGTACTTCTAGTGCGTCTAATTCTTTCACCCTGCAAGATATGGCCGCAGTTTTGAATACTACCCTCACAGAGGTTTTATCTAAGCTGCCTGGGTTGCAGGGGAAGCGCAGGAGGTCTGGTGTGAGAGTAAATGCTGAGCCCTCTGACGCTTTATTAGCCATATCCGATGTACCCTCACAATGTTCTGAGTTGGGGGTGAGGGATTTGCTGTCTGAGGGAGAGATTTCTGATTCAGGAAAGATGTTCCCTCAGACAGTCTCAGATATGACGGCTTTTAAATTTAAACTAGAACACCTCCGCTTGTTACTCAGGGAGGTTTTAGCGACTCTGGATGATTGTGACCCTATTGTAGTTCCAGAGAAATTGTGTAAAATGGACAGATATCTTGAGGTTCCTGCCTACACTAATGTTTTTCCGGTCCCTAAGAGGATTTCGGACATTGTTGCTAAGGAGTGGGATAGACCAGGAATTCCCTTTTCTCCCCCTCCTACTTTTAAGAAAATGTTTCCCATTTCGGACACCATGCGGGATCTGTGGCAGACGGTCCCTAAGGTGGAGGGAGCTATTTCTACCCTGGCTAAGTGTACAACTATACCTATTGAGGACAGTTGTGCTTTCAAAGATCCTATGGATAAAAAATTTATTCATCGGGGTTTTCTTCTGCAACCTACAGCGTGCATTGTTCCTGTAACTACTGCTGCTGCTTTTTGGTTTGAGGCTCTAGAGGAGGCTCTTCAAGTTGAGACCCCATTAGATGATATTGTGGATAGAATTAGGGCTCTCAAGTTGGCTAATTCTTTCATTACAGATGCCACTTTTCAACTGGCTAAATTAGCGGCAAAGAATTCAGGTTTTGCTATTTTAGCACGTAGAGCGTTAGGGCTTAAGTCCTGGTCTGCTGACGTGTCATCAAAATCTAAGCTTTTAACCATTCCTTTCAAGGGTAAGACCCTGTTCGGGCCTCAACTGAAAGAGATAATTTCAGACATCACTGGAGGAAAAGGCCATGCCCTTCCTCAGGATAAGACAAGTAAGATGAGGACCAAACAAAATAATTTTCGTTCCTTTCGAAACTTCAAAGGTGGTCCCTCTTCCTCCTCCCCTGCTGCAAAGCAGGAGGGGAATTTTGCTCAATCCAAGTCAGTCTGGAGACCTAACCAGACTTGGAACAAAGGTAAACAGGCCAAGAAGCCCGCTGCTACCACCAAGACGGCATGAAGGGGTAGCCCCCGATCCGGGACCGGATCTAGTAGGGGGCAGACTTTCTCTTTTTGCTCAGGCTTGGGCAAGAGATGTTCAGGACTCCTGGGCTTTAGAAATTGTGACCCAGGGGTATCTTCTAGACTTCAAAGATTCCCCTCCAAGGGGGAGATTCCATCTTTCTCGATTATCTGTAAACCAGACAAAAAGAGAGGCGTTCTTACGCTGTGTAGAAGGCCTATATACCATGGGAGTAATCTGCCCAGCTGCAAAAACAGAACAGGGGCAGGGGTTTTACTCCAATCTGTTTGTGGTTCCCAAAAAAGAGGGAACCTTCAGACCAATTTTAGATCTCAAGATCCTAAACAAATTTCTTAATGGAGACCATTCGGACTATTTTACCAATGATCCAGGAGGGTCAATATATGACCACAGTGGATTTAAAGGATGCGTATCTGCACGTCCCTATCCACAAAGATCATCATCAGTTTCTCAGGTTCGCCTTTCGGGACAAGCATTACCAGTTTGTGGCTCTTCCCTTCGGGTTGGCAACAGCTCCCAGAGTTTTCACGAAGTTGCTAGGGTCCCTTCTGGCGGTCCTAAGGCCGCGGGGCATAGCAGTGGCGCCTTATCTGGACGATATCTTAATTCAGGCGTCAACTTAACAACTAGCCAAATCTCAAACGGACATCATGTTGGCTTTTCTAAAATCTCACGGGTGGAAGGTGAATGTAAAAAAGAGTTCACTTACCCCTCTCACAAGAGTTCCTTTCCTGGGAACTCTGATAGATTCGGTAGACATGAAAATTTTTCTGACGGAGGTCAGGAAATCAAAGATTTTAACCACCTACCGAGCTCTTCATTCCATTCCTTGGCCGTCAGTGGCTCAGTGTATGGAGGTAATCGGACTAATGGTAGCGGCAATGGACATAGTTCCGTTTGCTCGCTTGCATCTCAGACCACTGCAACTATGCATGCTCAAACAGTGGAATGGGGAATAATGCAAATTTATCTCCTCAGATAAATCTGGATCAAGAGACCAGAGTCTCTCTTCTTTGGTGGTTGTCACAGGATCATCTGTCCCAAGGAATGTGTTTCCGCAGGCCGGCATGGGTCATAGTGACGACGGACGCCAGCCTATTGGGCTGGGGTGCAGTCTGGAATTCCCTGAAAGCACAGGGAGTGTGGACTCAGGAGGAGGCTCTCCTCTCGATAAATATTCTAGAATTGAGAGCGATATTCAACGCGCTTCAGGCGTGGCCTCAGCTGGCTTCGGCCAGATTCATAAGATTCCAGTCGGACAATATCACGACTGTAGCATATATCAATCATCAGAGGTTAACAAAGAGTTCTCTAGCGATGATAGAGGTTACCAAAATAATTCAATGGGCAGAGACTCACTCTTGCCATCTATCAGCAATCTATATCCCAGGAGTGGAGAACTGGGAAGCAGATTTTCTAATTCATCAGACTTTTCATCCAGGGGAGTGGGAACTCCATCCGGAGGTGTTTGCACAATTGAATCATCAATGGGGCACACCAGAATTGGATCTGATGGCGTCTCGTCAGAACGCCAAACTTCCTTGTTACGGATCCAGAGCAAGGGATCCTCAAGCAGTACTGATAGATGTTCTAGCAGTACCTTGGTCGTTCAACCTGACTTATGTGTTTCTGATTGCCAGAATCAAACAGGAGAGAGCTTCAGTGATTTTGATAGCACCTGCGTGGCCACGCAGGACTTGGTATGCAGACCTGGTGGACATGTCATTTCTACCACCATGGACACTACCACTGAGACGGGACCTTCTCATTCAAGGTCCGTTCCAGCATCCAAATCTAGTTTCTCTGCGGCTGACTGTCTGGAGATTGAACGCTTGATTTTATCCAAGCGGGGTTTCTCTGAGTCGGTCATAGATACCTTGATTCAGACTCGAAAGCCTGTCACTAGGAAGATTTATCATAAGATATGGCGTAAATATCTTTATTGGTGTGAATCCAAAGGCTACTCATGGAGTAAGATCAGGATTCCTAGGATTTTGTCCTTTCTCCAAGAAGGTATGGAGAAGGGGTTATCAGCTAGTTCCATAAAGGGACACATATCTGCTTTGTCAATATTACTGCACAAGCATCTGGCAGATGTTCCAGACGTTCAGTTGTTTTGTCAGGCTTTAGTTAGAATCAAGCATATGTTTAAACCTGTTGCTCCGCCATGGAGTTTGAATTTAGTTCTTAAAGTCCTTCAAGGGGTTCCGTTTGAACCTATGCATTCCATAGATATTAAGCTTCTATCTTGGAAAGTTCTGTTTTTAGTTGCTATCTCTTCGGCTCGAAGAGTTTCTAAACTATCTGCATTGCAATGCGACTCGCCTTATCTTGTTTTTCATTCTGATAAGGTGGTTTTGCGTACCAAACCTGGATTTCTTGCTAAGATTGTTACTAATAAGAATATTAATCAGGAAATTGTTTTTCCTTCCCTGTGTCCTAATCCTTCCTCTAAGAAGGAGCGTCTGTTGCACAACTTGGACGTGGTTCGTGCTTTGAAATTTTACTTGCAGGCGACCAAAGATTTCCATCAAACATCTTCTCTGTTTGTTGTCTGTTCTGGAAAGCTTAGAGGTCAAAAAGCTACGGCTACCTCTCTTTCTTTTTGGCTGAAAAGCATCATCCGTTTGGCATACGAGACTGCTGGACAGCAGCCTCCTTAAAGAATTACAGCTTACTCTACTAGAGCGGTGGCTTCCACATGGGCTTTTAAAAATGATGCTTCTATTGAACAGATTTGTAAGGCTGCGACTTGGTCTTCGCTTCATACCTTTTCCAAATTTGATACTTTTGTTTCTTCGGAGGCTTTTTTTTGTTTGTAATATGTTTTTATTGAGGCAATCAAAACAGTTACAAGCATTAATAATTTGAAGGGCAATATCACAAATACAAAGATGCAGGGGACATTAGTTATATAATTCTATACCTTTGTTAACAGAATATACCGAGTTGTCTTATTGGATTCGAACAATACCCCTCATCATTATGCCTCATTTAATTACTATATCTGCATAGCGTCCACAGTACAGAGATCCTTCTAAGGGATCTGTAAGCTAAGATATAAATGAGGACACATCATTAATACAGTAGGTTCATATATAGAGTTAGAGAGAAAACATAAAATAAACTACAGACTCATACTAAACTAGTATGGGCAGCAATAGACGTAAATCAGGAAAGTTGAACATTATGCAATATAAGTGAAAGAGCAATAAACAAACTTATTTTTAACTGTCTTCAGGCTAAAGATGAACCCATCTAGGAGTGCGTCAACAAACAGGCTAGATGTAAAGGTGACTGTTCATGTAAACACAACAATATTATTGTTTTTAGGGCCCAAAGAGCCGGTAAAACTCTCTGGACAGGGCAGAGACTGCGTAACTCTGCCAAAAAAAAAAAGAAAAGAATGGAGGGAAGATGTAGAGAATAATCTACTGGGACACTACCAGGCTGGGACTGAAACTACAGGTGTTCGTAATCTTTAAGATAAATTTAGGTAGATGAAATAGGGCTAATATACTGCAAGCTCCTTCAGCTAGTTAATCTAAATGTCTATTTTAAATATATCACATAAATATCTTTTGCCCTTCCCAACACTGGAGTAGCAATAGCCAGTACTGTGCGCAGTTAATATATTCAAGGTCTCCTACGATAGCTTGGTAAGGTCCATGACATGGTCACACCAGAATTGCACATCAGATATATATAATGCCACGTGGTCCTAGACCTATACATTAAAGAAGTTTCCCAATATCTAACAGCGTAATACTAACAATACATAAATTACAAATACATGAATATTCAAAGGGTAAATACGATCTATGTGTTCAATTGCATGGACCTCAAGAAACATGGACTGGCTAAAACATATATTATTTGTCTAAGAAACACATGCACAGCAGCGCTGTACATGTATGGTCTCTAAGCACAATGTTAAGGAGGGGAAACACACACAGTAGTCATAATGCCTGTGAAGTCCATCGTGTGTATAACGCTGGAAAACACAGGTCAGGCAGAGAGCAGGTCATATTAAAGATAATGTTAATTCCTTTTGTGTGAGTCAGTATATATGTGCAGTAAGAGCAATCAAAGTTGAGCCACAATATGCTCTGATACCCTGAGCAAAGACCACAGACTAGCCCACTCCTGCCCGTCTGATTTTACAGACTAACTTGCCCCAGAAACAGTACTTCAGGTAGATTGGATGGCTTTTCTCCAGTATCCAAGCTGAGGTAAAGTTGCACTGGAAAGAGTCAGTTGTCCTCTCCGGTTCAACCTCGCTGGGTATAGAAGGGTTACAGACCTGTATAAGGATCAGTTCAGTGGTGATTTGTAGTGGCTCCGTGCAAGATGAACCATCATGCATTATGGCAGTAGTAAGGAGCCTCACGGCAGATCGAGCTCTAATTGGAAAGTTAGGTGTGATGAGGAGTTCATCCTCAATGCAGTGAACCGCGCACTGTAGACTCTGTACATTCCCTTGTTGCGTCTCCACATTTGGCTCCAATAACGTAGGCACTGGGGTCCGTGTGAGAGTAATCCCTGCGGTGATGTGACTTCCCTGCAGTTGCGCGGGGCTGTTATGTGAGCTAAAGTTAGGCCCAAACCGGTCACACATGCGCTTCTCATATTCTTCCAATAGGGCTTGTACTTGTTCCAGTAGATTCCCCTCCATGCTGTTGTTAACCCGGTGTCCCCGGGGGGGGTTCCAAGATCTCTCTCACGGGGAGCTGTTGAAAGGTCTCAGCTGTCCGGTCTGGGAACTCTCCAGAACGCCAAAAAAGTAATACACACGAAATCAGTTCATCAACCACTGCTACACAAACCAGAATATCAGGTTGGATGGCTGCACAACATCTAAATTACAGGCAAAATATAGATTTGTTTTGCAGAGCTCCCACATAAGCGGCCATCTTCAGACCTGGCCCAGACACGCCCCCCTCGGAGGCTTTTTTTGGGAGAAAAGTTCTTCAAGCAGTGGTGCCTTCGGTTTAGGCATCTGTCTTGTCCCTCCCGTTCATCCGTGTCCTATAGCTTTGGTATTGTATCCCACAAGTAAAGGATGAATCCGTGGACTCGTCATACCTTAAAGAAGAGAAGTAAATTTATGCTTACCTGATAAATTAATTTCTTCTATGGTACGACGAGTCCACGGCCCGCCCTGTCATTTTAAGACGGATTATATTTTTTTGATTTAAACTTCAGTCACCTCTGCACCTTTTAGTTTCTCCTTTTTTCTTCCTGTACCTTTGGTCGAATAACTGGGGGTGGAGCTAAGGGAGGAGCTATATAGACAGCTCTGCTGTGGTGCTCTTTGTCACTTCCTGTTAGCAGGAGGATACTATCCCACAAGTAAAGGATGAATCCGTGGACTTGTCGTACCATAGAAGAAATTAATTTATCAGGTAAGCATAAATTTACTTTTTCTGTTTTTTGAGGTGTGGATAAACCTAAGAGGGTATAGTACAGTCCTGTTTGACTAAAGTTTCAACACTTTGAAATACAATTGTGTTGTTTAGAGTTTTTCACATACCCTAAGGTATGACAGCAATGTTATGATTGGCCCATAACCAGCCACACATCCGGTTGATGACTAACGTATTTATTAAAACACTAATAAAAAGTCACAGTTTGAGTTGGTGCATTGGTGGTTAAAATGGCAAAAATAGGTAAAAGGTGTATATAGTTATACTCTGTTTTCTAATACAGTCTGAAGGTATGCGATTACTCTTCAATTGCTAATAATGTCCCTTCTTCAGCAGCGCTTAGTTAAACTTTATTTGTTTTAGTTTGTGCTTTTATTCCAACTTAATTGAGCACACAATTAAAATCATGTGGCATTCATATACATTGCAGCAAAATTCTGAGTATAGTTCTTGAAGTATCAATTTGTATTTTATCAGTGCTACTCGTATAGCACTGCTCAGTCTCTGTGTATAATTGTTGTGTTTCTTGGCAAGCCTGTTACATTAAATCCTCCCTTATATTTTAGAGTGTGTAAATGCACAGGAATGATCCCAGGGTGGGAAACCATTTATTCATGCCAGTTCCTATATCTACCAATCAATAATGCATCCCCTACTTACCTTCTGCCTTGTAATTCATTATTACTTAAAACAGTTAATCCTTTAAAAAAAAAAAAAAAAAGGATAGATAGATAGATTGTTGAACATCTGGTACTCCTGTCTGAAGAAGTGAATAAGTAACCTTTGTTAATCTGAACGTGTTAGGAGTTCATTCTCAAAAGTACATGTATAATTAAATAAATGCATGTGCATAGTGTGTGTGAGTAGGAAAGAATTTTCCTCCTCTTTCCCCTATTTGCCTCCTTTCCTCCTTCTCATCATTTATTGGTGGAGTTTTCGCCTGTGATCTAGGCCCTTTCCTCTGATACCTTGTAAAGGAAGCTGTTGTTTGTTTTTGTTTTTTTGCACAATTCACTTTATCAATCACAGTTGCACATACTTTCTTTACGTCTTACAAATATACTCACATTTATGTTACAAAGTCATTAAACATTGTATTTGATAATCTTATGGTTTCTGTTTTATCCCTGTCTAAGCTCAGGTTTCTCAGTATCTGTTATGCCCTGGAGTGTGAGTTGGACTCATGGATGCTTTTTCTCTGTTATGACCAACTTTTCAGCTCTACTTATTAGAACATTTTTCCTGTAATGCGGCCCACATCTATAACATTATCTTGAAGTGGCTGTGCATTGTATATTGTTCAATTATTGTTTTCTTCAAATATCAATAAAGAACATTTAAAAAATGCATTTGCATTAAGACAAATGTCAAAACAGGTTTTAAAGCTATAAACTCAAATTGCAATTCAATAGCTATGGGTAGACTAATCTTTAGTTATGAGAAAAATCCCTTGTTCTTCCAGTCTCTAATTATGCATATTAGCCACGCAGGTCTATCCATATAAAGCATTACACTGGTAATAGCAAGAATATCAAGAACATTATTTTAGACACCTTTTTGGTTTTTAGTATCATAGGAAAAAACTTCTCTAAGTGCACGTGGGGCATTTTGTTTTGTTTTTTTAAAAGGACATTAAGGAAACATTTATCATTTTTTATTGTTTAAATCCATAACATATATCAGCAATTAAAGTTAAGAAAAAACAAATGATTTTTCTCCTGTTAAGTGTAGTCAGTCCACGGGTCATCCATTACTTATGGGATTATAACTCCTCCCTAACAGGAAGTGCAAGAGGATCACCCAAGCAGAGCTGCTATATAGCTCCTCCCCTCTACGTCATACCCAGTCATTCTCTTGCACCTAACTAATAGATAGGACGTGTGAGAGGACTGTGGTTATTAAACTTAGTTTTTATTTCTTCAATCAAAAGTTTGTTATTTTAAACAGCACCGGAGTGTGTTGTTGTTTCTCAGGCAGCATTAGAAGAAGAATCTACCTGAGTTTTGTATGATCTTAGCGGACGTAACTAAGATCCATTTGCTGTTCTCGGCCATTCTGAGGAGCGAGGTAACTTCAGAACAGGGGACAGCGGGCAGGGTTCACCTGCAAAGAGGTATGTTGCAGTATATTATTTTCTAAGGAATGGAATTGACTGAGAAAATACTGCTAATACCGATATAATGTAAGTACAGCCTTAAATGCAGTAGTAGCAACTGGTATCAGGCTGATATGTATGTATGTTGGCACTGAAGTATTTCTGGGGAATGGCACTTCACTAAGAAAATACTGTATACATATAACTTATAGCCTTTCTGCAGTGAAAGCGACTAGCAACAGGCTTTTTAATAACATTTCATATATTTATATTTAAAACGTTTACTGGCATGTTAATCGTTTTCTCTCTGAGGTACTTGGTGAAAAATTTTATGGGCATTATTTTTCCACATGGCTGTCGTTTGTTTTGAATAAAATCAGTTTACTGAGCTTCCCCACTGTTGTATTATGAGTGGGAGGGGCCTATTTTGGCGCTTTACTGCGCAGTAGAAATTCAGTCACAAGTCTTCCTTGTTCTCCCTGCATGATCCAGGACGTCTCTACAGAGCTCAGGGGTCTTCAAAACTAGTTTTGAGGGAGGTAATCACTCACAGCAGACCTGTGAGACTGTGCTTTGACTGTGATAAAAACGTATATATTTTTATTTGTTATCCGTTTTTTGGTATTAAGGGGTTAATCATCCATTTGCTAGTGGGTGCAATCCTTTGCTAAATTAATGCATTTAATGTGAAAATTTGGTTACTATAACTAATCCAGTTCATTGTTATCTCAACTGTGACAGTTTTGTGTGCTTCTTAAAGGCACAGTAACGTTTTTTTATACTGCTTGTAAATTTATTTGAAAAGTATTTTCCAAGCTTGCTAGTCTAATTGCTAGTTTGTTTAAACATGTCTGACACAGAGGAATCTCTTTGTGCAATATGTTCAAAGGCCAATGTGGAGCCCAATAGAAATTTGTGTACTAATTGCATTGATGCTACTTTAAGTAAAAGCCAATCTGTACATGTCAAGAAAATTTCACCAGACAACGAGGGGGAAGTTATGCCGACTAACTCTCCTCACGTGTCAGTACCTGCATCTCCCGCTCAGGAGGTGCGTGATATTGTGGCGCCAAGTACATCAGGGCGGCCATCACTTTGCAAGACATGGCTAATGTTATGACTGAAGTTTTATCTAAATTGCCAGAACTTAGGGGTAAACGCGACCACTCTGGGGTGAGAACAGAGTGCGCTGATAATACTAGGGCCATGTCTGATACTGCGTCACAATTTGCGGAACATGAAGACGGAGAGCTTCATTCTGTGGGTGACGGATCTGATCCAAATAAACTGGATTCAGACATTTCAAATTTTAAATTTAAGCTTGAGAACCTCCGTGTGTTACTAGGGGAGGTATTAGCGGCTCTGAATGATTGTAACACGGTTGCAATCCCAGAGAAAATATGTAGGCTGGATAAATATTTTGCGGTACCAACGTGTACTGACGTTTTTCCTATACCTAAAAGGCTTACAGAAATTGTTAACAAGGAGTGGGATAGACCCGGTGTGCCTTTCTCACCCCCTCCTATATTTAGAAAAATGTTTCCTATAGACGCCACCACACGGGACTTATGGCAGACAGTCCCTAAGGTGGAGGGAGCAGTTTCTACTTTAGCTAAGCGTACCACTATCCCGGTGGAGGATAGCTGTGCTTTTTCAGATCCAATGGATAAAAAGTTAAAGGGTTACCTTAAGAAAATGTTTGTTCAACAAGGTTTTATATTGCAACCCCTTGCATGCATTGCGCCTGTCACGGCTGCGGCGGCATTCTGGTTTGAGTCTCTAGGAGAGGCCATTAGCTCAGCTACGTTGGATGAGATTACAGACAAGCTTAGAGTCCTTAAGCTAGCTAATTCATTTATTTCGGATGCCGTAGTACATTTCACTAAACTTACGGCTAAGAACTCCGGATTCGCCATTCAGGCGCGCAGAGCGCTGTGGCTTAAATCCTGGTCAGCTGATGTGACTTCTAAATCTAAATTGCTTAACATACCTTTCAAGGGGCAGACATTATTCGGGCCCGGTTTGAAAGAAATTATCGCTGACATTACTGGAGGTAAGGGCCATGCCCTGCCTCAAGATAGAGCCAAAACAAGGGCTAGACAGTCTAATTTTCGTGCCTTTCGTAATTTCAAGGCAGGAGCAGCATCAACTTCCTCCGCTCCAAAACAGGAAGGAACTGTTGCTCGCTACAGACAGGGCTGGAAACCTAACCAGACCTGGAACAAGGGCAAGCAGGCCAGAAAACCTGCTGCTGCCCCTAAGACAGCATGAAGTGAGGGCCCCCAATCCGGAAGCGGATCTAGTGGGGGGCAGACTTTCTCTCTTTGCCCAGGCTTGGGCAAGAGATGTCCAGGATCCCTGGGCGTTAGAGATCATATCTCAGGGATATCTTCTGGACTTCAAAGCTTCTCCTCCAAAAGGGAGATTTCATCTTTCAAGGTTGTCAACAAACCAGATAAAGAAAGAGGCGTTTCTACGCTGTGTACAAGATCTTTTACTAATGGGAGTGATCCACCCGGTTCCGCGGTCGGAACACGGACAAGGGTTTTACTCAAATCTGTTTGTGGTTCCCAAGAAAGAGGGAACCTTCAGACCAATCTTGGATTTAAAGATCCTAAACAAATTCCTAAGAGTTCCATCGTTCAAAATGGAAACTATTCGGACAATCTTACCCATGATCCAAAAGGGTCAGTACATGACCACAGTGGATTTAAAGGATGCCTACCTTCACATACCGATTCACAAAGATCATTACCGGTACCTAAGGTTTGCCTTCCTAGACAGGCATTACCAGTTTGTAGCTCTTCCCTTCGGGTTAGCTACTGCTCCAAGAATCTTCACAAAGGTTCTGGGTTCTCTTCTGGCGGTACTAAGACCGCGAGGAATATCGGTAGCTCCATACCTAGACGACATTCTGATACAAGCGTCAAGTTTCCAGGCTGCCAAGTCTCATACAGAGTTAGTACTGGCATTTCTAAGGTCACATGGGTGGAAGGTGAACGAAGAAAAGAGTTCTCTATTGCCACTCACAAGAGTTCCCTTCTTAGGGACTCTTATAGATTCGGTAGAAATGAAAATTTACCTGACAGAGGACAGGTTAACAAAACTCCTAAATGCTTGCCGTGTCCTTCATTCCATTCCACACCCGTCAGTGGCTCAATGCATGGAGGTAATCGGCTTAATGGTAGCGGCAATGGACATAGTTCCCTTTGCACGCCTGCATCTCAGACCACTGCAATTGTGCATGCTAAGTCAGTGGAATGGGGATTACTCAGATTTGTCCCCTATGCTGAATCTGGATCAAGAGACCAGAAATTCTCTTCTATGGTGGCTCTCTCGGCCACATCTGTCCAAGGGGATGCCCTTCAGCAGACCGGATTGGACGATTGTAACAACAGACGCCAGCCTGCTAGGTTGGGGCGCTGTCTGGAATTCCCTGAAGACTCAGGGATCATGGACTCAGGAGGAGAGTCTCCTTCCCATAAACATTCTGGAATTAAGAGCAGTTTTCAATGCTCTTCTAGCTTGGCCTCAGCTAGCAACTCTGAGGTTCATCAGGTTTCAGTCGGACAACATCACGACTGTGGCTTACATCAACCATCAAGGAGGGACAAGGTGTTCCCTAGCGATGATGGAAGTCTCAAAGATAATTCACTGGGCAGAGTCTCACTCTTGCCACCTATCAGCGATCCACATCCCAGGCGTGGAGAACTGGGAGGCGGATTTTCTAAGTCGCCAGACTTTTCATCCGGGGGAGTGGGAACTTCATCCGGAGGTCTTTGCCCAAATACTTCGGCGTTGGGGCAAACCAGATCTGGATCTCATGGCGTCTCGCCAGAACGCCAAGCTTCCTTATTACAGGTCCAGGGACCCGGGAGCGGTTCTGATAGATGCTCTGACAGCACCTTGGGCCTTCAAGATGGCTTATGTGTTTCCACCCTTCCCGATGCTTCCTCGATTGATTGCCAGGATCAAACAGGAGAGAGCATTGGTGATTCTAATAGCGCCTGCGTGGCCACGCAGGACCTGGTATGCAGATCTAGTGGACATGTCATCCTGTCCACCTTGGTCTCTGCCTCTGAGACAGGACCTTCTAATTCAGGGTCCTTTCAAACATCAAAATCTAATTTCTCTGAGGCTGACTGCATGGAGATTGAACGCTTGATTTTATCAAAGCGTGGATTTTCGGAGTCAGTAATTGATACCTTAATACAGGCTAGGAAACCTGTTACCAGGAAAATTTACCATAAAATATGGCGTAAATACTTACATTGGTGCGAATCCAAGAGTTACTCATGGAGTAAGGTTAGGATTCCTAGGATATTGTCTTTTCTACAAGAAGGTTTAGAAAAGGGTTTATCTGCTAGTTCTTTAAAGGGACAGATCTCAGCTCTGTCCATCCTTTTACACAAACGTCTGTCAGAGGTTCCAGACGTTCAGGCTTTTTGTCAGGCTTTGGCCAGGATTAAGCCTGTGTTTAAGACTGTTGCTCCGCCATGGAGCTTAAACTTAGTTCTTAACGTTTTACAGGGTGTTCCGTTTGAACCCCTTCATTCTATTGATATCAAGCTGTTATCTTGGAAAGTTCTGTTTTTAATGGCTATTTCCTCGGCTCGAAGAGTCTCTGAGTTATCGGCCTTACATTGTGATTCTCCTTATCTGATTTTTCATTCAGACAAGGTAGTTCTGCGTACTAAACCTGGGTTCTTACCTAAGGTAGTCACTAACAGGAATATCAATCAAGAGATTGTTGTTCCATCATTGTGCCCTAACCCTTCTTCAAAGAAGGAACGACTTCTGCACAATCTGGACGTAGTCCGTGCCCTGAAATTTTATTTACAGGCAACTAAAGATTTTCGCCAAACTTCTTCCCTGTTTGTCGTTTATTCTGGACAGAGGAGAGGTCAAAAAGCTTCTGCTACCTCTCTCTCTTTCTGGCTTCGTAGCATAATACGTTTAGCCTATGAGACTGCTGGACAGCAGCCTCCTGAAAGAATTACAGCTCATTCTACTAGAGCTGTGGCTTCCACTTGGGCCTTTAAGAATGAGGCCTCTGTTGAACAGATTTGCAAGGCTGCAACTTGGTCTTCACTTCACACTTTTTCAAAATTTTACAAATTTGACACTTTTGCTTCTTCGGAGGCTGTTTTTGGGAGAAAGGTTCTTCAGGCAGTGGTTCCTTCCGTGTAAAGATCCTGCCTGTCCCTCCCGTCATCCAAGTACTTTTAGCTTTGGTATTGGTATCCCATAAGTAATGGATGACCCGTGGACTGACTACACTTAACAGGAGAAAACAAAATTTATGCTTACCTGATAAATTCCTTTCTCCTGTAGTGTAGTCAGTCCACGGCCCGCCCTGTTTTTTATGGCAGGTCTAAAAATTTTAAATTAAACTCCAGTCACCACTGCACCCTATAGTTTCTCCTTTCTCGTTTGGTTTCGGTCGAATGACTGGGTATGACGTAGAGGGGAGGAGCTATATAGCAGCTCTGCTTGGGTGATCCTCTTGCACTTCCTGTTAGGGAGGAGTTATAATCCCATAAGTAATGGATGACCCGTGGACTGACTACACTACAGGAGAAAGGAATTTATCAGGTAAGCATAAATTTTGTTATTAAGCACAACTGCAACCAATTAAACCAAGCCTGTATGGTTGTAGCCTTGGGGCAGATTGCCTACAATTGTGTTGTAAGTGGCACTTTGGGCACTTCTGCCATAGAGTCACCTCCCCTGTACCATGTTACTAACCCGACATGAAAGTCAAAATTAAACTTTCATGGTTCAGATAGTGTGTGCCATTTCCATCTTAATATGAGGAGAGTCTACGGCTTCATTCCTTACTTGTGGAAATAAAGAACCTGTCCACCAGGAGGAGGCAAAGACACCCCAGCCAGAGGCTTAAATACCTCCCCCACTCCCTTCACCCTCCAGTCATTCTTTGCCTTTCGTCACAGGAGGATGGCAGAAGAGAAGTGTCGGGAGATTCAGAGTAGTCTCTTATGGAGGGTAGTACTCTTCGCTATGGGACTGGAGTTTTAAGTAGTCTAGTCAGCCTCTCAGTGAGAGCATTGACGAATGTTAGGGTCTGGAGATCTAGATAGAGCCTTTCTGCGAAACCATCCAGACTCGTATTAACAACTCATAAGCAATCAGTGTTGACGAGTTTCACTGCCTGCTTCTCTCACTCAAGCCATATCAGGAGCGATGCTACAAGACTGTCAAACTTGAGAGGCTGTGTGTCTGTTCCATGGCGATGATTCCAGTAAGATCGTTTCATTTTTATCTTATATGATAACGTAAGAAGACAGTGTCACAGTGTGACTCCTTTATCTGTATGGAATTGAGGGTTAATATCTCCTGAAGGGGATTATACATGATTTAATTTATTGTGTTTTATGCTGCGACATGTGTAAGATTTGGCTCAGGCAGATGTGAGAACATTCAGGTTGTAAGTTTGGTGCCCTTTTCTCACTGCAGCAGGGGCGGTCCTGCATGGCACGCCATGTGACCAGGTGTGGCCTCGTTAACTTCCTCTTTCCTGACCGTGCGGTTTGCTGGATACAAACTGGTTTCTCTGTGGGGCCTAGGTCATAGGAGGTGGTGAGTGCCCCCGGCCATTGGGGGTATAAAGGTGCCATTTAATTTTCTGTAGTCCATCATAAAAAGCGCAAGCTATGGAGGACTCCGATGCGTGTGAGGAGGCTACGGTATACCCACCTGCTCAATTATGTTGCACATGCCTTGATAAAATAGTTATATCTAAAAAGAACAAGATGTTTAGTACCACTGAGCTGTCCACCTCTGAGGGGTCTCCGTCCCGCGAGATGCGTTCCCTGCAATCATCTCCTATTACACATGCAGCTCCCTATTGCACTACTAATCCTCCTTCGGGAGGGGCCCTGTTACCGCCAGACTTTACTGAACAGTTGCAAACGGCAGTGTCTACGGCCTTTAGAGCTTTACCTCGCCCTGCTAAGCGCAAGCAAAAAGGTTAAATACTGCTATCCTTCCCAGGGGTCATCTACTAACATGTTGGATTTATCTGATACTAGATTATCCGCTGATGAAGACGCCTCTGATTCTTCAGAGGAGGATCTTTCTGAGTCGGAAACGGCTTGCCTCTAGGCCTCCGGAGGAACCAGACTTTAGATTTAGGATAGAGCACTTATGCTTTCTGTTACATTAAGTGTTGGCTACATTAGAGGTTCTGGAACCCAAGTTACCCGAGGAACCTTCTATTCCTAAGCTTGATAAGGTGTATGAGGACAGGGTGGTGCCACAAATGTTCCCGGTTCCTGTAAACATGGCAAATATCATTAAGAATGAATGGGAAAGACTTGGATCCTCTTTTTTTTTTCCCTTCTTCTTCCTTTAAGAAATTATTCCCGGTTCCTGACTCACAATTAAGAGTTATGGGGATCTGTCCCTAAGGTGGATGGATCTATCTCCACGCTTGCTAATCGCACCACTATCCCGCTTGAGGATAGTTAATCGTTTAAGGAGCCCATGGATAAGAAGCTAGAAATTCTGTTAAGAAAGATGTTTCAGCACACAGGATTTTTATTTCAGCCTGCAGCGGTGGTTGCTGCGATCACTGGAGCCACTACCTATTGGTGTAATTCTCTGTCGGAGATGATCGAGGTGGAAACTCCCCTCGATGAAATCCAGGAAAGAATTAAGGCGTTGAGGGTAGCTAATTTGTTTATTTGTGATGCAAATATGTAGATTATCCGCTTGAATGCCAAGACATCAGGCTTTTCTGTTCTAGCCCGTAGGACTCTATGGTTGAAGTCTTGGTCTGCTGACATGACTTCGAAATCTAGATGACTTTTCCTTCCATTTAAGGGGAAGGTTCTTTTCGGTCCAGGACTGGAGTCTATTTACCACAGGATAAGAAATCATTGCTCAGGGTTACAGGATAGGTTTCAAATCTCATCCACCCAGGGGCAGATTCCTCTTATCAAGCCTGTCTTCAAGACCCGAAAAACAGGACGCCTTTCTAGGGTGCGTGATGGATCTCTCCTCCCTAGGAGTCATTGTACCAGTACCCCAGAGAGAGAGGTCTGGGATACTACTCAAACCTTTTTGTGGTCCCAAAGAAGGAGGGTACATTTTGCCCGATTCTGGACCTAAAGTGCTTAAACAAGTTTATGTTGGTGCCATCATTCAAGATGGAGACGATAAGGTCTATTCTGCCCTTAGTTCAAGAGGGACAGTTCATGACCACGATAGACTTGAAGGATGCTTAACTTCATGTGCCAATACACAAGGATCACGTCAAGTTCCTAAGATTAGCTTTTTTGGATCAGCACTTCCAGTTTGTTTCTCTCCTCTTTGGTCTGGCTACTGCTCCAAGAGTCTTTACGAATGTTCTGGGGGCTCTGCTCGCGGAGGCGAAATCCAGAGGTATTGCAGTAGCACCTTATTTGGACGACATTCTGGTCCAAACTCCGTCCTGCCAGCTTGCAGAAGAACATTTGAGAGCTCTTCTTCTCCTTCAATCTCATGGATGGAAGATAAACTTAGGAAATAGTTCTCTGATTCCCAGTACCAGAGTGGAATTCCTGGGCACGATAATAGATTCCATATCCATGCAGATATTTTCTTACAGACCAGAGATGTTGCAAAATTACTTCCAGTTGTCTTGCCCTACAGATCTCCTTAAGGCCATCTGTGGCCCAGTTTTTGGACGTGATTGGGCTTATGGTGTCCAGCATAGATATCATCCCATTTGCCAGGTTCCATTTCAGACCTCTACAGTTGTGCATGCTGAGGCAATGGAACAGCGATCACTCAGATCTATCCCAGTAGGTTTCTCTGGACAACCGATCGAGAGAATCGTTCTCTTGGTGGCTCTGTCCAGATCGCCTGTCTCAGGGGACATTTTTCTTGAGACCATCCTGGGAGATTGTGACTACGGACGCTAGTCTATCAGGATGGGGAGCTGTTTGGGGTGCCAGGAAGGCACAGGGCCTGTGGACTCGAGAAGAGTCTCTTCTCCCGATCAACATTCTGGAACTTTGAGCGATCTTTAATGCTCTGAAGGCTTGGCCTCTTCTGGGTTCGTCCCAGATTATCAGATTCTAGTCGGACAACATTACCTCGGTGGCTTACATCAACCATCAGGGGGGGAACGAGAAGCTTCCTAGCCATGAGGGAAGTATCTTAGATTCTGGATTGGGCAGAGGCCCACATCTCCTCGCTGTCAGCGATCCACATTCCGGGTGTGGACAACTGGGAAACAGATTTTCTCAGCAGACAATCGTTTCATCTGGGGGAATGGTCTCCATCCCGAAGTGTTTGCAGAGATTTTCAACAGGTGGGGAATGCGGGAGATAGATCTCATGGCATCCAGACTCAATACCAAGCTACCCAGATATGGGTTGTGGTCTAGGGATCCCCAGGCAGAACTGATAGATGCCTTAACAGTGCCTTATAGGTTCAACCTAGTTTACATTTTTCCTCCGTTGCCTCTTCTACCTCGAGTAGTGGCCCGCATCAAGCAGGAGCAAGCTTTGACTATTCTAATTGCTGCATCGTGGCCACGAATGATGTGTTTTGCGGACCTGGTGGGGATGTCATCTCTTCAATGAAGATTACCTTGACACACGGATCTGCTGGTACGGGGTCCTTTTGTTCATCAGAATCTAGATTCTCTGAGGCTGACTGCATGGAGGTGGAACGCTTAGTCCTAGCCAAGAGAGGTTTTTCTGAGAGGGTTATTGATACTCTAATTCAAGCTAGAAAGCAGGTCACCCGTCGCATCTATCATAAGGTGTGGAAGACCTACTTATTCAGGTGTAAAGAACATGATTTCTCCTGTTAAGTGTAGTCAGTCCACGGGTCATCCATTACTTATGGAATATTTCTCTTCCTAACAGGAAACTGCAAGAGAATTACCCAGCAGAGCTTGCTATATAGCTCCTCCCCTCACCTGTCTTACTCAGTCATTCTCTTGCAGCCTAACTAGATAGGAAGCTGTGAGAGATCTGTGGTGTTTTTTAACTTAGTTTATTTCTACAATCAAAAGTTTGTTATTTTTAAATGGCACCGGAGTGTGCTGTTTATTCTCAGGCAGCTTTAGAAGAAGAATCTGCCTGGGTTTTTTTCTATGGTCTTAGCAGACGTAACTAAGACCCACTGGCTGTTCTCATCTGAGGAAAAGTGAGGTAACTTCAGAGAAGGGGAATAGCATGCAGGGTCCCCCTGCAACAAAGAGGTATGTGCAGTAAATTATTTTCTGAGGAATGGAATTGACTGAGAAAATACTGCTGATACCATTGTAAAGTAAGTTCAGCCTTAAATGCAGCGATAGCGACTGGTATCAGGCTGATGTGTGTGTGTGTGTGCACTGAATGTATTTTCTAAGGAATGGAATTGACTCTGAAAATACTGTAAATACTGAAATAATGTATGAGCCTTAACTGCAGTAAAAGCGACTGGTAGCAGGCTTGTAAATAATAATACATAACTTTTAAATGTATGTTTAAAACGTTTACTGGCATGTTAATCATTTTTTGTGAGGTACTTGGTGATAAAACTTATTGGGGCTTGATTTTTACCACATGGCCATTTTTGTTTTCTGCATAGAAACAGTTTCTGAGCTTCCCCACTGTTGTAATATGAGTGGGAGGGGCCTATTTTAGCGCTTTTTTGCGCAGTAAAAATTCAGTCACAATCTGTCTACTTCATCCTCCATGATCCAGATCGTCTCTAGAGAGCTCAGGGGTCTTCAAAATCCATTTTGAGGGAGGTAATCAGTCACAGTAGTCCTGTGACAGTGTATTTGACTGTGAGAAAAACGTTAATTATATAATTGTTATCCGTTTTTGGGTACTAAGGGGTTAATCATCCATTTGCTGGTGGGTGCAATCCTTTGCTAACTTAATACATTTACTGTGAAAATTTGGTTGCTATAACTATTTTTGTTCATTGTTATTTCAACTGTGTCAGTTTTTCTGTGCTTCTTAAAGGCACAGTAACGTTTTTTATATTGCTTGTAAATTAATTTTGAAAAGTATTTCCAAGTTTACTAGTCTCATTGCTAGTTTGTTTAAACATGTCTGACTTAGATGAATCTCTTTGTTCACTATGTTTAAAGGCCAATGTGGAGCCCAATAGAAATTTGTGTACCAATTGCATTGATGCTACTTTGAATAAAAGTCAATCTTTACATGTAAAGAAATTATCACCAGACGACAAGGGGGAAGTTATGCCGACTAACTCTCCTCACGTGTCAGTACCTGCGCCTCCCGCTCAGGAGGTGCGTGATTTTGTGGCGCCAAGTACATCAGGGAGGCCCTTACAAATCACTTTGCAAGACATGGCTACTGTTATGACAGAAGTATTATCTAAGTTGCCAGATTTAAGAGGCAAGCGCGATAGCTCTGGGTTAAGGATAGAGCGCGCGGATGAGATGAGAGCCATGTCAGATACTGCGTCACAGTTTGCAGAACGTGAGGACGGAGAGCTTCATTCTGTGGGTGACGGATCTGATCCAGGGAGACTGGATTCAGAGATTTCCAATTTTAAATTTAAGCTAGAGAACCTCCGCACATTGCTAGGGGAGGTATTAGTGGCTCTGAATGATTGTAACACGGTTGCAATTCCAGAGAAATTATGTAGGTTGGATAAATACTATGCGGTACCGGTGTATACTGACGTATTTCCTATACCAAAAAGGCTTACAGAGATTATTAGCAAGGAGTGGGATAGACCTGGTGTGCCTTTTACCCCTCCTCCCATATTAAGGAAAATGTTTCCTATTGACGCCACCACACGAGACTTATGGCAGACGGTCCCTAAGGTGGAGGGAGCAGTTTCTACTTTAGCTAAGCGTACCACTATCCCGGTGGAGGATAGTTGTGCCTTTTCAGATCCAATGGATAAAAAATTAGAGGGTTACCTTAAGAAAATGTTTGTTCAACAAGGTTTTATTTTATAGCCCCTTGCATGCATTGCGCCTGTCACTGCTGCGGCAGCATTCTGGTTTGAGTCTCTGGAAGAGGCCATTCACTCAGCTCCATTGGATGAAATAATGAACAAGCTTAAAACACTTAAGCTAGCTAACGCATTTGTTTCTGATGCCGTTGTGCATTTAACCAAACTTACGGCTAAGAACTCCGGATTCGCCATCCAAGCGCGCAGAGCGCTATGGCTTAAATCCTGGTCAGCTGACGTGACTTCTAAATCTAAATTGCTTAATATTCCTTTCAAAGGGCAGACCTTATTCGGGCCCGGCTTGAAAGAAATTATTGCTGACATTACGGGAGGTAAGGGCCATGCTCTACCTCAGGACAGGGCCAAATCAAAGGCCAAACAGTCTAATTTTCGTGCCTTTCGTAACTTCAAGGCAGGAGCAGCATCAACTTCCTCCGCTCCAAAACAGGAAGGAGCTGTTGCTCGTTACAGGCAGGGCTGGAAAGTTAACCAGTCCTGGAACAGGGGCAAGCAGGCCAAGAAACCTGCTGCTGCCCCCAAGACAGCATGAAGAGAGGGCCCCCTATCCGGAAACGGATCTAGTGGGGGGCAGACTTTCTCTCTTCGCCCAGGCTTGGGCAAGAGATGTCCAGGATCCCTGGGCGTTGGAGATCATATCCCAGGGATATCTCCTGGACTTCAAGACTTCTCCTCCACGGGGGAGATTTCATCTTTCAAGGTTATCAGCAAACCAAACAAAGAAAGAGGCGTTTCTACGCTGTGTACAAGACCTCTTACTAATGGGGGTAGTCCACCCAGTTCCGCGGACGGAACACGGGCAGGGATTCTATTCAAATCTATTTGTGGTTCCCAAAAAAGAGGGAACCTTCAGACCAATCTTGGACTTAAAAATCCTAAACAAATTTCTAAGAGTTCCATCATTCAAAATGGAGACTATTCGAACCATCCTTCCCATGATCCAAGAGGGTCAGTACATGACCACGGTGGACTTAAAGGATGCCTACCTTCACATACCGATTCACAAGGACCATTACCGGTATTTGAGATTTGCCTTCCTAGACAGGCATTACCAGTTTGTAGCTCTTCCCTTCGGATTAGCTACGGCTCCAAGAATCTTTACAAAAATTCTAGGATCGCTTCTGGCGGTACTAAGACCGCGAGGCATAGCGGTGACTCCGTACCTAGACGACATTCTGATACAAGCGTCAAGTTTTCAAACTGCCAAGTCTCATACAGAGATAGTTCTGGCATTTCTGAGGTCGCATGGGTGGAAGGTGAACGTGGAAAAGAGTTCTCTATTACCACTTACAAGAGTTCCCTTTCTAGGGACTCTTATAGATTCTGTAGAGATGAAAATTTACCTGACAGAGGCCAGGTTATTAAAACTTCTAAATGCTTGCCGTGTCCTTCACTCCATTCCATACCCGTCAGTAGCTCAGTGCATGGAAGTTATCGGCTTAATGGTAGCGGCAATGGACATAGTACCATTTGCGCGCCTGCATCTCAGACCGCTGCAATTGTGCATGCTAAGTCAGTGGAACGGGGATTACTCAGATTTGTCCCCCCTACTAAATCTGGATCAAGAGACCAGAGATTCTCTTCTATGGTGGCTCTCTCGGCCACATCTGTCCAAGGGGATGATCTTTCGCAGGCCAGATTGGACGATTGTAACAACAGACGCCAGCCTTCTAGGCTGGGGAGCAGTCTGGAATTCCCTGAAAGCTCAGGGATTATGGACTCAGGAGGAGAAACTCCTCCCAATAAATATTCTGGAGTTAAGAGCAATATTCAATGCTCTCCTAGCTTGGCCTCAGTTAGCAACTCTGAGGTTCATCAGATTTCAGTCGGACAACATCACGACTGTGGCTTATATCAACCATCAAGGGGGAACCAGAAGTTCCCTAGCGATGTTGGAAGTCTCGAAGATAATTCGCTGGGCAGAGTCTCACTCTTGCCACCTGTCAGCGATCTACATCCCAGGCGTGGAGAACTGGGAGGCGGATTTTCTAAGTCGCCAGACTTTTCATCCGGGAGAGTGGGAACTTCATCCGGAGGTCTTTGCTCAACTGGTTCGTCGTTGGGGCAAACCAGATCTGGATCTCATGGCGTCTCGTCAGAAATCCAAGCTTCCTTGTTACGGATCCAGGTCCAGGGACCCGGGAGCGGTGCTGATAGATGCTCTGACAGCCCCTTGGGTCTTCAACATGGCTTATGTGTTTCCACCATTCCCAATGCTTCCTCGTTTGATTGCCAAGATCAAACAGGAGAGAGCTTCGGTGATTCTGATAGCGCCTGCGTGGCCACGCAGGACCTGGTATGCAGACCTAGTGGACATGTCGTCCTGTCCACCGTGGTCTCTGCCTCTGAGACAGGACCTTCTAATTCAGGGTCCTTTCAAACATCCAAATCTAATTTCTCTGAGGCTGACTGCATGGAGATTGAACGCTTGATTCTATCAAAGCGTGGGTTCTCGGAGTCGGTTATTGATACCTTAATACAGGCTTGGAAGCCTGTTACCAGAAAAATTTACCATAAAATATGGCGTAAATATTTACATTGGTGCGAATCCAAGAGTTATTCATGGAGTAAGGTTAGGATTCCTAGGATATTGTCCTTTCTACAAGAGGGTTTAGAAAAGGGCTTATCTACTAGTTCGTTAAAGGGACAGATTTCTGCTCTGTCTATTCTTCTACACAAACGTCTGGCTGAAGTTCCAGACGTTCAGGCTTTCTGTCAGGCTTTAACTAGGATTAAGCCTGTGTTTAAGTCTGTTGCTCCACCGTGGAGCTTAAACTTAGTTCTTAATGTTCTTCAAGGCGTTCCATTTGAACCCCTTCATTCCATTGATATCAAGTTGTTATCTTGGAAAGTTCTGTTTTTGATGGCTATTTCCTCGGCTCGGAGAGTATCTGAGTTATCTGCCTTACATTGTGATTCACTCGCAACCAGGGAAGCGCTCAGACACAACAGCGTGTCAAATCCGATCACGTGACGCTCTTCACGTAGTATACACACCCACTTTCTTGCTAGACGTCCTGATGACGTGTGTACATTCACTCATCTGCTCCGGTGCAAAGGAAAAAGGAGCGCTCCATCCACGCCCACCAAAGTAACACAGTGACAGCAAAAGTCCAGCGCACCCGGCAGCAATGAGACTCAACAATTTGATATGCCTTGATATATACCTTTTATTCTATTACATGTAGATCACAGGGCTAGACAAAGCCAAATATGCCTGATGGCCAAACAGTCCAACACGCTAAAAGAAAGACAGCATATGACAGGCAGCAGTTAGGGAAAAGAGATAATGGTCAGACGCGTTTCCTTATGTTGTTACATAGCAATCCTCAGTGATCAGTGGTCACTGAGGATTGCTATGTAACAACATAAGGAAACGCGTCTGACCATTATCTCTTTTCCCTAACTGCTGCCTGTCATATGCTGTCTTTCTTTTAGCGTGTTGGACTGTTTGGCCATCAGGCATATTTGGCTTTGTCTAGCCCTGTGATCTACATGTAATAGAATAAAAGGTATATATCAAGGCATATCAAATTGTTGAGTCTCATTGCTGCCGGGTGCGCTGGACTTTTGCTGTCACTGTGTTACATTGTGATTCTCCTTATCTGATTTTCCATTCAGACAAGGTAGTTCTGCGTACTAAACCTGGGTTCTTACCTAAGGTAGTTACTAACAAGAATATCAATCAAGAGATTGTTGTTCCATCTCTGTGTCCTAACCCTTCTTCAAAGAAGGAACGACTTTTGCATAATCTGGACGTAGTCTGTGCCCTGAAATTCTATTTGCAGGCAACTAAGGATTTTCGTCAAACTTCTTCCCTGTTTGTCGTTTACTCTGGACAGAGGAGAGGTCAAAAGGCTTCGGCTACCTCTCTCTCTTTTTGGCTTCGCAGCATAATACGATTAGCCTATGAGACTGCTGGACAGCAGCCTCCTGAAAGGATTACAGCTCATTCTACTAGAGCTGTGGCTTCCACCTGGGCCTTTAAAAATGAGGCCTCTGTTGAACAGATTTGCAAGGCTGCGACTTGGTCTTCCCTTCACACTTTTTAAAAATTTTACAAATTTGACACTTTTGCTTCCTCGGAGGCTGTGTTTGGGAGAAAGGTACTTCAGGCAGTGGTTCCTTCTGTTTAATGTTCCTGCCTTGTCCCTCCCTTCATCCGTGTACTTTAGCTTTGGTATTGGTATTCCATAAGTAATGGATGACCCGTGGACTGACTACACTTAACAGGAGAAAACATAATTTATGCTTACCTGATAAATTCCTTTCTCCTGTAGTGTAGTCAGTCCACGGCCCGCCCTGTTTTTACGGCAGGTCTAAATTTTAATTAAACTCCAGTCACCACTGTACCCTATGGTTCCTCCTTTCTCGTATGCTTGGTCGAATGACTGAGTATGACAGGTGAGGGGAGGAGCTATATAGCAAGCTCTGCTGGGTAATTCTCTTGCAGTTTCCTGTTAGGAAGAGAAATATTCCATAAGTAATGGATGACCCGTGGACTGACTACACTACAGGAGAAAGGAATTTATCAGGTAAGCATAAATTATGTTTTCCCCTAGCATAAGGTCAGCGTATCCAGGATTCTTTCTCCAGGACGGTTTGGAGAAGGGACTTGCTGCTAGTTCCTTAAAGGAACAGATTTTGGCTCTATCGGTGTTATCTCATTTACTCCTATTATCACATTTTCTTCGTTCTCTTGCTATCTTTATTTGAAAAAGACGGCACCTAAGCTTTTTTTTGGGGTTAAGAACTCTGGACAGCACTTTTTTATTGGTGGATGAATTTATCCACCAATCAGCAAGAACAACCCAGGTTGTTTACCAAAAATAGGCCGGCATCTAAACTTACATTCTTGCATTTCAAATAAAGATACCAAGAGAATGAAGAAAATTTGATAATAGGAGTAAATTAGAAAGTTGCTTAAAATTTCATGCTCTATATGAATCACAAAAGAAAAAAATTGGATTCAGTGTCCCTTTAAGGTTTTGCAGAGGACTCCGTTTGAGCCCATGCATTCGGTTGACATTAAGTTACTGTCTTGGAAGGTTCTTTTTCTATTGGCTATTGCTTCGGCACACAGAGTCTCTAGTTTTTCATGCTGATAAGGCTGTTCTTTGCACTGGGTTGGGCTTTCTACCTAAGGTTGTGTCTGATCGCAACATCAATCAGGAGATCGTGGTTCCTTCTTTATGTCCTAATCCTTCTTCTTCGAAGGAGCGATTACTTCATAATTTGGATGTGGTTCGGGCTTTGAAATTCTATCTTCAGGCTATGAAAGATTTTAGGCAGACCTCTTCATTGTTTGTTGTCTATTCTGGTAAGCGCAAAGGGCAGAAGGCTTTTTCCACTTCCTTATATTTTTGGTTGAGGAGCATTATCCGCTTGGCATATGAGACAGCGGGACATAAGCCTCCTCAGAGGATTACGGCTCATTCAACTAGAACTGTTACTTCTTCTTGGGCCTTCAAAAATTAGGCCTCTATGGAGCAGATTTGTAGGGCGGCTACCTGGTCCTCCTTACATACTTTTTCAAAGTTTTTCAAATTTGCCGTGTTTGCTTCAGCTGAAGCAGCTTTTGGGAGAGGTTTTGCAGGCTGTTGTGCCCTCAGAATAAGGTCCGCCTCTCCTTTTTACCCTCCCGTTTTCATTCAGTTTCTTCTAGAGCTTGGGTATATGTTTCCCACAAGTAAGGAATGAAGCCGTGGACTCTCCTCATATTAAGATGAAATTATCAGGTAAGCATAATTTATGTTTTCCATTTCCATCTGTATGAGGAGAGTCCACTGCCCCTGCCCGTTTTCTCCTTTGGGCGGACCTATATTTTTGTTATTCTTCTGGTACCTTTTTATACCCTGATATTTCTCCTACTGTTCCTTGTTCCCTCTGCAGAATGACTGGGGGATGAGGGGAGTGGGGGAGGTATTTAAGCCTTTGGCTGGGGTGTCTTTGCCGCCTCCTGGTGGCCAGGTTCTCTATTCCCACAAGGAATGAAGCTGTGGACTCTCCTCATACAGATGGAAATTAAATTATCAGGTAAGCATAATTTATGTTATTACAAGACTTTTTTTTTAATTTGCTTCTGTTATCAAATTTACTTTGTTCTCTTGGTATCTTCTGTTGAAAATCATACCTAGGTAGGCTCAGGAGCAGCAAAGCACTACTGGTAGCTAGCTGGTGATCGGTGGCTACACTGTCTATTTAAGTTATAGAACATAGTGGAGGAGACCAATAGCTGGATATATACTACAAATACATGTGTATCTTGCAGGACAGTATAATGACTGAATTTAAGTGTCATATTGCTAAACAAAATGATGTACTTTGCATGTTATAAGAGTTGTGTGTGCAAATACATTTTAAGAGATAATACACAATATAATAGATTGTATTTTATGTAGTTTTGAGGAGAAAAATATACACTATTATTTTGTTTTACAGAACTACATTGATTATATAGTGCGTCTGTATGATAGAGAGATCAAAGACTTTTTTGAGGTGGCCAAAAACAAGATGACTGGGGCAAGCAAAGAAGGAAAGAAGTTCGGTAAGCTTTTTGGTAGAACATTTTTTTTGTGAGGAAAAAGTGTTATATAAGGTGTGTGTTTTTCCTACAGAATTCACAACTGTACACTCAACACTTCTTTCATGTTCCACAACATTTGATATCATATCCTGTCAAATTTACTTATTGCTTTCTATCATATGGAGTAAGTAGAAACGTCTCCTTCTGCTGTTTTTAACCAGTACCTTCTTGCTGGATTAAGTTCAGTTTCCACCTATTTTGAGTTAAGGTTGTGTACACCCAATATGGGGCCTGAAATGCAGGCCTCCCCTCACACTGGAATTTCTCTGGTCTACCTTCTTGTGAGTTATTGGATTCTGGCCTTATCTGTGGTTTTTCCCACTGGGTAACCAACTCCCCATGAGACAGGATTTGTTTGCGGGAGAAGACAAGGAATGTGTCTGGTGTTTTTCACATGGTTTCCTCAATGGATCAATTTCCTCTGTTGTAAGGCCCTGCTTTGTCTGTAGTCCCCAAGTAGTCCAGCCCTTTTCCAGCTACTCCCTCTGTTGTTGGTTTACGTTTAATGTAGTACATGATGCAGACATTTTTTCTTATCTAGAGTAGTTTTATACGAAATTTTAAGCACTATCTATTATTACTGCTGTTCCTGAATTGTCACTGCAGTAGTTAAGGGGTCAGGTGTTGTACATGTGTGCTGCAAATTATGCAAAACATACTATGGCTGGGGCTGCAGAGTATACCTAAACTGATGATAAATCATCTAAAAAAAACTTTTCATGATTTTTTTTAATGTAAATAACATTACAAGTGCTCAGGCATTGTTCTGCAACCCTGAATTGCTTATTGTCAGTTCTAGAGTGCTCATTGCCTCCCACTGATTTCTCCTTTTTCTAAGTCGCATCCCCAAAAACAGAGGATTACGGTAATTTAGCCACGTTTCTAAAGAAGATAAAGTTTAATGGCTCTACAGGGTTAAAGCAGGTGTCCTTTGTTTGCAAGAGTAGATTCTGAGTAAAGACTAAGGACTCGATTTATCAAGCGATGGCGGACATATGCACAAGAGCGCTATTTTGCACTCTTGTGCAATGCCACCCCCTGCCCGCGCACAGATTGAAATTCTCCACCTAAGAGGTATAGAAGAGTTTAGGGAATCAGCAGTCTGATGGCCGCTGCTTGATAATTACGGACTGCAGGTCCTCTTGTGAGAAACTACAGTCGTAGGGGGGGGGGGCGAAGGCAGACAAAGCCTTTGACAAATTGACCCCTAAATACACAATATGTTGCCTGTACTTCTGGAATAATATTTTTTTATGTAAAATAAAGTGCTAACTTGAATAAAGAAACTACCTTTCACCAATTGTAAGGGAAAGTCCTATGGTTTTGTTTAATTTACCCACATAAGGTTTTCTTATCAGAGTAATCCCAAGTTTCCTATTTTTGGATTCCACTATTTCCTTTACAATGCAAAGTATGTTGTGATTTGTGCGATCTATCCCCTGTCTTAAGTTCTGCTGAACCTACACCAGTCTGTACTCTAATTAGAAGGGAGCATTTACAAAGCAAATCTTTCGTTTTTGTACCCTCTTACGCTTATGATCCTATGTATTTTGAGGCTTAGGTACAAAAATGTCTTCTAATTCTTACTATTTTATTGAGTTACATTCTCTAGATCCTTTGGTAGTAGCGACTCTTCTTGTTTTTCCTGCCTCAAGTTTGGTGAGAAGGAAGAGGAAAGTTATCTCAATTTGTTTTATGGTTCAAGGGAAGATACTGAGACTCATCCTTTTGAGCCCACACATATCTTGTGTCTGTATCTTTTCTATGAAGTAGTCAACTTTCAAGATTGCCTTGCAGCGTTTGGGGTTTTACTTGGCATTCCTCCCTCTCTGATATTTCTGCAGATTAAAGGGACAGCCTAGTCAAAATTAAAGTTTCATGAATCAGATAGGACATGCAATTTTAAACAACTTTCCAATTTACTTTTATCATCAAATTTGCTTTGCTCTCTTGGTATTCTTTGTGGAAAGCTAAACCTAGGTAGGCTTATATGCTAATTTCTAGCCGTTGAACTGCCTCTTATCTCTGTGCATTTTGACAGTTTTTCACAGTCACTCCTGTGGAGGTATTTAAGAGTCAGCACTGATTGGCTAAAATGCAATTCTGTCAAAAGAAATGAGATAAGGGGGCAGTCTGCAGAGTACATAAATTAATATAACCATATTGGTTATGCAAAACTGGGGAATGGGTAATAAAGGGATTATCTGTCTTTAAACAATACAAATTCTGGAGTAGACTGTTTCTTTAAGGAAAGTTGTAGAGTATCTTATTTTCTCCAACATAGGTGTGTCCGGTCCACGGCGTCATCCTTACTTGTGGGAATATTCTCTTCCCCAACAGGAAATGGCAAAGAGCCCAGCAAAGCTGGTCACATGATCCCTCCTAGGCTCCGCCTACCCCAGTCATTCTCTTTGCCGTTGTACAGGCAACATCTCCACGGAGATGGCTTAGAGTTTTTTAGTGTTTAACTGTAGTTTTTCATTATTCAATCAAGAGTTTGTTATTTTCAAATAGTGCTGGTACGTACTATTTACTCAGAAACAGAAAAGAGATGAAGAATTCTGTTTGTATGAGGAAAATGATTTTAGCAACCGTAACTAAAATCCATGGCTGTTCCACACAGGACTGTTGAGAGCAATTAACTTCAGTTGGGGGAACAGTTTGCAGTCCCTTGCTGCTTGAGGTATGACACATTCTAACAAGACGATGTAATGCTGGAAGCTGTCATTTTCCCTATGGGATCCGGTAAGCCATGTTTATTACGATTGTAAATAAGGGCTTCACAAGGGCTTATTTAAACTGTAGACTTTTTTTGGGCTAAATCGATTGATATTAACACTTATTTAGCCTTGAGGAATCATTTATTCTGGGTATTTTGATTTAATAATATCGGCAGGCACTGTTTTAGACACCTTATTCTTTAGGGGCTTTCCCAAAGCATAGGCAGAGTCTCATTTTCGCGCCGGTGTTGCGCACTTGTTTTTGAGAGGCATGGCATGCAGTCGCATGTGAGAGGAGCTCTGATACTTATAAAAGACTTCTGAAGGCGTCATTTGGTATCGTATTCCCCTTTGGGTTTGGTTGGGTCTCAGCAAAGCAGATACCAGGGACTGTAAAGGGGTTTAAAGCTTAAAACGGCTCCGGTTCCGTTATTTTAAGGGTTAAAGCTTCCAAAATTGGTGTGCAATATTTTCAAGGCTTTAAGACGCTGTGGTGAAAATTTGGTGAATTTTGAACAATTCCTTCATGTTTTTTCGCAATTGCAGTAATAAAGTGTGTTCAGTTTAAAATTTAAAGTGACAGTAACGGTTCAAGAAGGATTGGAAAAAGGATTATCTGCAAGTTCCCTGAAGGGACAGATTTCTGCCTTGTCGGTATTACTTCACAAAAAGCTGGCAGCTGTGCCAGACGTTCAAGCCTTTGTTCAGGCTCTGGTTAGAATCAAGCCTGTTTACAAACCTTTGACTCCTCCTTGGAGTCTCAATTTAGTTCTTTCAGTTCTTCAGGGGGTTCCGTTTGAACCCTTACATTCCGTTGATATTAAGTTATTATCTTGGAAAGTTTTGTTTTTAGTTGCGATTTCTTCTGCTAGAAGAGTCTCAGAATTATCTGCTCTGCAGTGTTCTCCTCCTTATCTGGTGTTCCATGCAGATAAGGTGGTTTTACGTACTAAACCTGGTTTTCTTCCAAAAGTTGTTTCTAACAAAAACATTAACCAGGAGATTATCGTACCTTCTCTGTGTCCAAAACCAGTTTCAAAGAAGGAACGTTTGTTGCACAATTTGGATGTTGTTCGCGCTCTAAAATTCTATTTAGATGCTACAAAGGATTTTAGACAAACATCTTCCTTGTTTGTTGTTTATTCAGGTAAAAGGAGAGGTCAAAAAGCACTTCTACCTCTCTCTCTTTTTGGATTAAAGCATCATCAGATTGGCTTACGAGACTGCCGACGGCAGCCTCCCGAAAGAATCACAGCTCATTCCACTAGGGCTGTGGCTTCCACATGGGCCTTCAAGAACGAGGCTTCTGTTGATCAGATATGTAGGGCAGCGACTTGGTCTTCACTGCACACTTTTACCAAATTTTACAAGTTTGATACTTTTGCTTCTTCTGAGGCTATTTTTGGGAGAAAGGTTTTGCAAGCCGTGGTGCCTTCCATTTAGGTGACCTGATTTGCTCCCTCCCTTCATCCGTGTCCTAAGCTTTGGTATTGGTTCCCACAAGTAAGGATGACGCCGTGGACCGGACACACCTATGTTGGAGAAAACAGAATTTATGTTTACCTGATAAATTTCTTTCTCCAACGGTGTGTCCGGTCCACGGCCCGCCCTGGTTTTTTTTTAATCAGGTCTGATATTTTATTTTCTTTAACTACAGTCACCACGGTACCATATGGTTTCTCCTATGCAAATATTCCTCCTTAACGTCGGTCGAATGACTGGGGTAGGCGGAGCCTAGGAGGGATCATGTGACCAGCTTTGCTGGGCTCTTTGCCATTTCCTGTTGGGGAAGAGAATATTCCCACAAGTAAGGATGACGCCGTGGACCGGACACACCGTTGGAGAAAGAAATTTATCAGGTAAACATAAATTCTGTTTTTCTCCTGAATCCTAAGATCAGAAAGTAGTATCTTCTACTTGGCCTTGATATTATTAAAGGTAAACTTAAAGGTAAACTCTGTTTGCCTTTTAACTTGTAGCATTTGGATGCAAGATTTTGTAAACAGTGCTTCTTCAGACCTAGGCAAGAACTTTTTCTTCCCACTTTTGCCTTTATATGGATTCTGCTATTACTGGCTATGCAGTTCCTGATTTAGATATAGTAAGTATATGAAAGGAAAAAAAAGATTTATACATAATGATAAAAGTCTGCATATACTCCCTATCTTTTGTTTGCTCTCTACACTAGTCTGTTCACAAGAGACATGTTTTACAGTTCATTTTTCCTTTATTAAATAGGATTTTCTAAATATAAAATGATTGACAAATTGTTACACTTGTAGTACTGTTGTATATAAAATATACAATGCCATATTAGGATAAGGCTATTATTAGGATATTTCACTAACATTTTCTTTAGAATTATTAAGGACCTGGAGCCTGAAACCTTGTTATTTCTTTGTTAAACCCAAAAACACAAATAAAGGCCTATTCTAAGAATAGATGCTGCTGCAATAGACCCAGCAGCTTGCCAGTCACACATACTTCTTGACATATATAGCATGTCAGTGACTAAAAAATGTATGCTTTCATGTTCAAATATATCCAGTCCTGAAAGTGTTAATTACCTTGTAAATATATGTTACATATAGCATGTCAGTGACTAAAAAATGTATGCTTTCATGTTCAAAATGATCCAGTCCTGAAAGTGTTAATTACCTTGTAAATATATGTTACATATAGCATGTCAGTGACTAAAAAATGTATGCTTTCATGTTCAAAATGATCCAGTCCTGAAAGTGTTAATTACCTTGTAAATATATGTTACATATAGCATGTCAGTGACTAAAAAATGTATGCTTTCATGTTCAAAATGATCCAGTCCTGAAAGTGTTAATTACCTTGTAAATATATGTTACATATAGCATGTCAGTGACTAAAAAATGTATGCTTTCATGTTCAAAATGATCCAGTCCTGAAAGTGTTAATTAGCTTGTAAATATATGTTACATATAGCATGTGAGTGGCTAAAAAATGTATGCTTTTATGTTCAAAATGATCCAGTCCTGAAAGTGTTAATTAGCTTGTAAATATATGTTACATATAAAAACAAAAGTACCACTTTGTTTTTGGTTTAATACTCTTCATTACGTGACTTTTGCAGTAGTATTCAACTTTTGTGCTTGTGCAATATCTCATAGCGCTTGCAGACTTATTAGTAAGCTATAGCTCTATTATTTCAATGATGATAGAAATATTATCTTTCATTACTTTGCATCTAACAGACGGGCTTGGTGTAAGATGCTCCTCTTTCCAGGTTACCTTGGGCGTTGCTGGTTTTTATGTTACATGGTGTTGACACTGAAAGTTTTAGGGTTTTTTGTACATTTAATCAAGATATTTGGTCACAATTTGCATCCTTTAGGAATATTTATAGACAGCGACTTGTTTTCAACCATATTTTAAAACCTTTGCTAATAAGTAGACTGTTTTCATTCCTTCATTTGTATCTTTTGTCTTTTCTTATTATTAATAAGCTAATTTAATGTCTGTTTAGGTTATTATAATTAACTGATAATATAAAAAAAAGAAATGCTTGACAACATAAATATCTTTTGACATATTAAAGCAATTAAAGGGAATATAAGAACATAATACTTAAAGTGATGGTAAACTCCTATGATGTTGAATAATATATTAATATCCCTCAATATTGCATTAAGCAAACCGCATACAAATTTTTTTTTTTTATACTTGCTTTTAGTATTTTTATATCTAATTGTAAATGTGTGTTATCGCGTCCAAGCTCCGCCAGTCTGAATTCTCTAGCAAAATCCAGGCGACGTGTATTTTGGTCCCACCCGCTCTGCACGTCAGAGCCTCTGCTCGCTCCCGACATGGCTCCTTAATAGCGCATGACGTATAGCAAGTAAACATTTATTCATGACATCCGATGTTTACTTCCTATATGTAAAAAACCCTGTATTACAGGGAGTCTGCGAGCTATCGTCATGATAACAAGCAGAGTACTATTTTATATGTAAAATTATATATGGAGCATAAAAATTTGTTATACATAATTTATTTTCAGGACTTATTGTGACTATGAATTGCACAAAAATATACTGCTGGTTGAAAATAGAATAAATATAATCCCCATTCTACTATTTCTCCTGTTAAGTGTGGTCAGTCCACGGGTCATCATTACTTCTGGGATATTATCTCCTCCCCTACAGGAAGTGCAAGAGGATTCACCCAGCAGAGCTGCTACATAGCTCCTCCCCTCTACGTCACCCCCAGTCATTCTCTTGCACCCAACGAATAGATAGGATGTGTGAGAGGACTGTGGTGATTTTAATTAGTTTATTACCTTCAATCAAAAGTTTGTTATTTTATAATAGCACCGGAGTGTGTTATTCATTCTCTGGTAGAATTTGAAGAAGAATCTACCTGAGTTTTTTCTATGATTTTAGCCGGAGTAGTTAAGATCATATTGCTGTTTCTCGGCCATCTGAGGAGAGGTAAACTTCAGATCAGGGGACAGCGGGCAGATTAATCTGCAAAGAGGTATGTAGCAATTTATTATTTTCTGACATGGAATTGATGAGAAAATCCTGCCATACCGTTATAATGTAAACTCAGCCTTAAATACAGTAGATGTATCTGGTATCAGGCTGTCATGTATGTATATTTTACACTTCAGTATTCTGGGGAATGGTACTTCACTGGATTTATACTGTATGCATAGACTTAACCTAATTTGCAGGGACTTGCAATAGGTTTTTAAATAACAATTAATTTATTGAGGTTAAACGTTTTTTTTGCTGGCATGTAAAATCGTTTATTTCTCTGAGGTACTGGGTGAAAAAATGTTTTGGGCACTGTTTTTTCCACTTGGCAATAGTTTTGTTTAAATTTAAACAGTTTACTGATCTCTCTCACTGTTATGTGTGAGGGGGAGGGGCCATTTTTGGCGCTTTTACTACGCATCAAAAAACTCAGTCAGAGGTTCATTTTCTTCCTGCATGATCCGGTTCATCTCTACAGAACTCAGGGATCTTCAAAGTTTGTTTTGAGGGAGGTAATCATTCACAGCAGAGCTGTGAAGATTGTAGTTGACTGTGATAAAAAACGTTTATTTGTGTATTTTTTCTGCTGTCAGGGTTAGTTATCCTTTGCTAATGGGAACAATCCTTTGCTAAAATTGTATATTTCTTACAAAGATTTGATGCTATAATTTATTTATTTCAACTGTCATAATTTTTTCTGTGCTTCTTATAGGCACAGTTCATTTTCATATTATTGTAAATTACTTGAAAAGCATTTCCAAGTTGCTAGTTAATTGCTAGTGTGTTAAACATGTCTGATTCAGAGGAAGATACATGTGCTATATGTGCTATATGTGCTAATGCCAAAGTGGAGCCCAATAGAAATTTATGTACTAACTGTATTGATGCTACTTTAAATAAAAGTCAATCTGTACAAATTGAACATATTTCACCAAACAACGAGGGGAGAGTTATGCCGACTAACTCGCCTCACGTGTCAGTACCTGCATCTCCCGCTCGGGAGGTGCGTGATATTGTAGCGCCGAGTACATCTGGGCGGCCATTACAAATCACATTACAGGATATGGCTACTGTTATGACTGAAGTTTTGGCTAAATTACCAGAACTGAGAGGTAAGCGTGATCACTCTGGGGTGAGAACAGAGTGCGCTGATAATATTAGGGCCATGTCAGACACTGCGTCACAGGTGGCAGAACATGAGGACGGAGAACTTCATTCTGTGGGTGACGGTTCTGAGCCAAACAGACTGGATTCCGATATTTCAAATTTTAAATTTAAGCTGGAAAACCTCCGTGTATTACTAGGGGAGGTATTAGCGGCTCTGAATGATTGTAACACAGTTGCAATACCAGAGAAAATGTGTAGGTTGGATAGATATTTTGCGGTACCCGGCGAGTACTGATGTTTTTCCTATACCTAAGAGACTTACTGAAATTGTTACTAAGGAGTGGGATAGACCCGGTGTGCCGTTCTCACCCCCTCCGATATTTAGAAAAATGTTTCCAATAGACGCCACCACACGGGACTTATGGCAAACGGTCCCTAAGGTGGAGGGAGCAGTTTCTACTTTAGCTAAGCGTACCACTATCCCGGTGGAGGATAGCTGTGCTTTTTCAGATCCAATGGATAAAAAATTAGAGGGTTACCTTAAGAAAATGTTTGTTCAACAAGGTTTTATATTGCAACCTCTTGCATGTATTGCGCCTGTCACGGCTGCAGCAGCATTTTGGTTTGAGTCTCTGGAAGAGACACTTGAATCATCTACACTAGATGAGATTACACACAAACTTAAAGCCCTTAAGTTAGCTAACTCATTTATTTCAGATGCCGTAGTACATTTAACTAAACTTACGGCTAAGACTTCCGGATTCGCCATTCAGGCACGCAGAGCACTGTGGCTAAAATCCTGGTCAGCTGATGTTACTTCTAAATCTAAATTGCTTAATATACCTTTCAAAGGGCAGACCTTATTCGGGCCCGGGTTGAATGAGATTATCGCTGACATTACAGGAGGTAAAGGCCATGCCCTGCCTCAGGACAAAGCTAAGGCTAGACAGTCTAATTTTCGTTCCTTTCGTAATTTCAAAGCAGGAACAGCATCAACTTCCTCTGCACCAAAACAGGAAGGAGCTGTTGCTCGCTACAGACAAGGCTGGAAACCTAACAAGTCCTGGAACAAGGGCAAGCAGACCAGGAAACCTGCTGCTGCCCCTAAGACAGCATGAATCGAGGGCCCCCGATCCGGGACCGGATCTAGTGGGGGGCAGACTTTCTCTCTTCGCCCAGGCTTGGGCAAGAGATGTTCAGGATCCCTGGGCGTTAGAGATCATATCTCAGGGATACCTTCTGGACTTCAAATCCTCTCCCCCAAGAGGGAGATTTCATCTGTCAAGGTTGTCAACAAACCAAACAAAGAAGGAAGCGTTTCTACGCTGCGTACAAGATCTTTTATTAATGGGAGTGATCCATCCAGTTCCGCGGTCGGAACAAGGACAAGGGTTTTACTCAAATCTGTTTGTAGTTCCCAAGAAAGAGGGAACTTTCAGGCCAATCTTGGATTTAAAGATCCTAAACAAATTCCTAAGAGTTCCATCGTTCAAGATGGAAACTATTCGAACAATTTTGCCCATGATCCAGGAGGGTCAGTACATGACCACAGTGGATTTAAAGGATGCTTACCTTCACATACCGATTCACAGAAATCATTACCGGTATCTAAGGTTTGCCTTTCTAGACAGGCATTACCAGTTTGTAGCTCTTCCATTCGGATTGGCTACGGCTCCAAAAATCTTCACAAAGGTTCTGGGTACTCTTCTGGCGGTACTAAGACCGCGAGGAATTTCGGTAGCTCCGTACCTAGACGACATTCTGATACAAGCTTCAAGCTTTCAAACTGCCAAGTCTCATACAGAGTTAGTACTGGCATTTCTAAGGTCGCATGGATGGAAGGTGAACGAAAAGAAGAGTTCTCTCTTTCCACTCACAAGAGTTCCCTTCTTGGGGACTCTGATAGATTCTGTAGAAATGAAGATTTACCTGACAGAAGACAGGTTAACAAAGCTTAAAAATGCATGCCGTGTCCTTCATTCCATTCAACACCCGTCAGTAGCTCAATGCATGGAGGTGATCGGATTAATGGTAGCGGCAATGGACATAGTCCCCTTTGCACGCCTACATCTCAGACCGCTGCAATTGTGCATGCTAAGTCAGTGGAATGGGGATTACTCAGATTTGTCCCCCACTCTGAATCTGAATCAAGAGACCAGAAATTCTCTTCTATGGTGGCTTTATCGGCCACATCTGTCCAGGGGGATGCCATTCAGCAGGCCAGACTGGACAATTGTAACAACAGACGCCAGCCTACTAGGTTGGGGCGCTGTCTGGAATTCTCTGAAGGCTCAGGGACTATGGAATCAGGAGGAGAGTCTCCTTCCAATAAACATTCTGGAATTGAGAGCAGTTCTCAATGCCCTTCTGGCTTGGCCCCAGTTAACAACTCGGGGGTTCATCAGGTTTCAGTCGGACAACATCACGACTGTAGCTTACATCAACCATCAGGGAGGGACAAGAAGCTCCCTAGCAATGATGGAAGTATCAAAGAAAATTCGCTGGGCAGAGTCTCACTCTTGCCACCTGTCTGCAATCCACATCCCGGGAGTGGAGAACTGGGTGGCGGATTTCTTAAGTCGTCAGACTTTTCATCCGGGGGAGTGGGAACTTCATCCGGAGGTCTTTGCCCAAATACTTCGACGTTGGGGCAAACCAGAGATAGATCTCATGGCGTCTCGTCAGAACGCCAAGCTTCCTCGCTACGGGTCCAGATCCAGGGATCCGGGAGCGGTTCTGATAGATGCTCTGACAGCACCTTGGACCTTCAAGATGGCTTATGTGTTTCCACCCTTCCCGATGCTTCCTCGATTGATTGCCAGAATCAAACAGGAGAGAGCATCAGTGATTCTAATAGCACCTGCATGGCCACGCAGGACTTGGTATGCAGATCTAGTGGACATGTCATCCTGTCCGCCTTGGTCTCTACCTCTGAAACAGGACCTTCTGATCCAGGGTCCATTCAAACATCAAAATCTAACTTCTCTGAAGCTGACTGCTTGGAAATTGAACGCTTGATTTTATCAAAACGTGGGTTTTCTGAGCCAGTTATTGATACCTTAATACAGGCTAGGAAGCCTGTTACCAGAAGGATTTACCATAAAATATGGCGTAAATACTTATATTGGTGCAAATCCAAGAGTTACTCATGGAGTAAGGTTAGGATTCCAAGGATATTGTCTTTTCTACAAGAAGGTTTGGAAAAGGGTTTATCCGCTAGTTCCTTAAAGGGACAGATTTCAGCTCTGTCCATTCTTTTACACAAACGTCTGTCAGAAGTTCCGGACGTTCAAGCTTTTTGTCAGGCTTTAGCTAGGATCAAGCCTGTGTTTAAAACTGTTGCTCCGCCATGGAGTTTGAACTTAGTTCTTAATGTTTTACAGGGTGTTCCGTTTGAACCCCTTCATTCCATTGATATCAAGTTGTTATCTTGGAAAGTTCTGTTTTTAATGGCTATTTCCTCGGCTCGAAGAGTCTCTGAGTTATCTGCCTTACATTGTGATTCTCCTTATCTGATTTTTCATTCAGACAAGGTAGTTCTGCGTACTAAACCTGGGTTCCTACCTAAGGTGGTCACTAACAGGAATATCAATCAAGAGATTGTTGTTCCATCTTTGTGTCCTAATCCTTCCTCGAAGAAGGAACGTCTGCTACACAATCTAGATGTAGTCCGTGCCTTGAAATTTTATCTACAGGCAACTAAGGATTTTCGTCAAACGTCTTCCCTGTTTGTCGTTTATTCTGGCCAGAGGAGAGGTCAAAAAGCTTCGGCTACCTCTCTCTCTTTTTGGCTTCGTAGCATAATACGATTAGCCTATGAGACTGCTGGACAGCAGCCTCCTGAAAGAATTACAGCTCATTCTACTAGAGCTGTGGCTTCCACTTGGGCCTTTAAGAATGAGGCTTCTGTTGAACAGATTTGCAAGGCTGCAACTTGGTCTTCTCTTCATACTTTTTCCAAATTTTACAAATTTGACACTTTTGCTTCTTCGGAGGCTGTTTTTGGGAGAAAGGTTCTTCAGGCAGTGGTTCCCTCCGTATGAAGAGCCTGCCTGTCCCTCCCGTCATCCGTGTACTTTTGCTTTGGTATTGGTATCCCAGAAGTAATGATGACCCGTGGACTGACCACACTTAACAGGAGAAAACAAAATTTATGCTTACCTGATAAATTCATTTCTCCTGTAGTGTGGTCAGTCCACGGCCCGCCCTGTTTTTTTATGGCAGGCTAAAAAAATTTTGGATTATACTCCAGTCACCACTACACCCTTGGGCTTCTCCTTTCTCGTTGGTCCTTTGGTCGAATGACTGGAGGTGACGTAGAGGGGAGGAGCTATGTAGCAGCTCTGCTGGGTGAATCCTCTTGCACTTCCTGTAGGGGAGGAGATAATATCCCAGAAGTAATGATGACCCGTGGACTGACCACACTACAGGAGAAATGAATTTATCAGGTAAGCATAAATTTTGTTTTTTAATAAAAAAATATATTGAAAACTTACTGGCAATGATCAACGTTACTTTTGTGTGCCATTTAGAATTGAGAGACAATGCATGCACATTAAACCCACAAGCACGGGCAAATTCGGAAGTAAAGTGAAAGTCTCATGATTAGATGAGGTTCTTGTTAGAAGACCGCTAAATCGCGCATGCGTATAGCGTTAATATGGGAGTAAACCTGTCTAACGACAGGCTAACTGATTGTTTAAAAAATATAAATAATAAATATATGCGACCGCAGGGGGCTGTATGAAGATCGCAATAGAAACGAGTAGGAATAAATATATTGTAAGCTTTTTTCAATATACTTTCTTAAATAAAATTTCACATGTACATTTAAAATTATGATTATATTGCAGATAATGTAGTATATATAACGGAGTTTACCATCACTTTAAAAGACACTGTTTCTTTGTAAATGCTGGAGGTAACATAAACAAGCAGATATCTTAATAAATTCTTGTATATAACATATTAAAATATCCATTGCTGATATTTTATTTGTTTCAGTGTTTGCAGCTTCATTTTTCCAGTTTTTCAAAAGCTTAGTGTGGTCAGACAGTGCGGCTGCTGTGCGCCCATTAAATGGCTTGTTAATTAGCTTTATGTGATAAGTAAATCAGAACACACCAAAATAGATTTCTGGTAAAGACATTTATTTGTGCCCAGGTTATGTGAGCTCAATAAAGTGATTGGTCTGGCACCTAATGGTATTCTGCAGTGGTTGGTGGTAAGATATCATTACTGGAAAGAAAAACTTAGAGAGTGAAGGACACCCATGCCCTAAATTAAATAATTATGAGATCCAAAAATGTTCTTTTGTGATCTAGACAGAGCATACACGTTTTTAAAAATGTTCCTATTTCCTACTGTCATGAAATGTGTTTCATTCCCATGGTATTCTTTGTTGAAGAGATACCTAGGTAGGTGTCTGTAGCACTACATGGCAGGAAATAGTGCTGCCATCTAGTGCTCTGGCAAATAGATAACTTTCTTGCTGTGCCACATATTGCTCCAGACACGTGCACACTCCTGAGCTTATATCCAGGCTTTTCAATAAAAGATATCAAGAGATTGAAGAAGACATTTGATTATAGAAGTAAATTAGAAAGTTGTTTAAAATGGCATGCTCTATCTGAATCATGAAATAAACATTTGTGGTTTCATGTCCCTTTAAATAAAATAAAACGTAGATTAAAAAATGAGTAGAATATACATATTCAACTTTGTTGTCTGTATTTCTGATGTACAGTACGTGATTAAAGGGACATTATAGTTCAAACAGTTCTATTTTTTTTATACTTTCTGCTAAAAAAAAAAAGACTGTTTAGCCAGAGGCGTGAGCTTCTAATATTAAACCATAGCAAGCTTCTAATTGATAGAGGTGCATCATGCCCCATAATAGTATATCCTACAAAATCCTTGTTGGTCATTGTATCAGTTTGACTGACCTTTTGCAAGAAAGGGTGCTACAAGGGAGGCTGCTAAATTCAGACGTGTGTCCTAAGAAAAGGTTAGACCTCTAATGAAGGTCCTTATACAAAATGTTCTTGTCTGTGTTTCTTACATTGTATGATGTCTGTAACATATCGTTCTACCCATGTAACAAGTTGTGCTGCTTTGTATAACCTTCTGCATGTTTCTTTCTAATTATAGTCTACCGTGCCTGCTCTATGCATGGTCTTGCTAAATGCCTGTTTTCTAACGCCTCTTTGTCTTTACTGCTTGCAACCTAATCCTACCCCAGCTACGCTGCCTCGAAAAGAGAGTGCCGTCAAACAGGAAACAGAGAGTAAGTATCACATGGGTGATGGAACTTGGTACTAAGTTGAAATCTGAGGCACAATCAGCAGAGAATCTTTTAAATATCAATGAAAATCTAATCGCCTCACAAGCCTAGATTTACTGTATTAAACTAGAGGGAAAATGAGTGATTTGTGGTTTAAATAATTTGAGCAAATTGGTGGGAACATGCCACTAATTAATTGGAAAAACAATAATTTCAGTTCGATGGCATACAATGCACCCTATAACAGTGATGGCGAACCTTGGCACTCCAGATGTTTCAGAACTACATTTCCTATGATGCTCGACTGGATTTCACAGTGCCTAAGCAACATGGGAAATGTAGTTCTGAAACATCTGGAGTGGCAAGGTTTGCCTTCACTGCTCTATAATATAGGTGTCTGGATTCTTAAAAAAAATAAACTAATTATATATATATATATATATATATATATATATATATATATATATATATATATATATATATATATATATTAGAAATTATACAAAACCATTAATAGTTTAATGATATCTAACATTTTCAAGCAGAAGGTCACAGCTGAGAGTGTTGCTCAGTTAGGGTTGAGATTCAGATGACCCCTTATTTCTCACAACTTAGATTTTATGTTATTTTATATTGGGGTGTATTTAAGGATATCCCTATATACATAACTTTTTACCCAGTGTATAACATATTTTCTGCTTTATGCCAGCATAAACATAAACATGAAAACAATACAGAAAGCATCAACACCACAGCCTGTGGAAGATATTATTCATTTAGTAACAACAATTTAGGCTAAATAATATACATAACATTAGTTTTTTAATTTCTGCTTTTTAAGGTCTTCATGGAAGCTCTGGGAAGTTGACAGGATCCACATCTAGTCTTAATAAGCTGTCTATCCAGAGTTCTGGCAGCCGCAGGTCTCAGTCGTCCTCACTGCTAGATATGGGCAATATGTCTGCCTCCGACCTGGATGTTGCAGACAGGACAAAATTTGACAAGGTATATCCCATATATGTATTCCAGCAGGATGGGCTTAGAACCTTTAGAACTTGTAGCATGGCCAGTCCATTTGCTACTACTCATGTATGTTACATTGTTAGTTTATGAAAATGTATACAGCAGGAAACTTAGCAGGGTGTTTGAGCGTTAAGACCAGAATGTGTTTTGTGTTTCTCTGGCCATTGAAATGCATTGTCTTTTTAATCTGCTGATTACATCATCAATGTAAGTTTCCATCAATTGTATACATTTGTGTGGGATTTTGGTAATTTATCTACTTCTTTTGCTATCCAAAAAAAAACACAATTTGTTTCCCAACAAATTGTGTTTTTGTGCTCAACAAAATTCAAGGGATTCTCTAAAAGTTTAATTGCATAATAAAAATTTGGAGTGTGTCTGTGTGATATAAATATATTTATATACATACATGCAGAAGTTTTAACCAGATATTTATTTAATGCAATATTACAGTGAAAGGAAACCAGCATTCAATAATCCAGTTGTTAAAATGCAGATGTTTATTTAACAAGTTCAATATATTGCTCCACCACTAATGGTTGTATGTGTCAAATTACAACGGGTGAAATCAAATTCATCTTCAGCAACTACATCTTGCTTAGTTGTTGTGTTTAGTGACTTATGTTATTTACAATAGTTCATCTGCTTAAAAGATATGCTAGTTCAGTATCCTATATTTTTTTCCTTTAGATCTTTGAACAAGTTTTAAGTGAACTGGAGCCTCTCTGTCTGGCCGAACAAGATTTCATCAGTAAATTCTTTAATCTGTCTCAGCATCAGGCCATGCAGCGGACACCATTGGTATGATGTGCAATTTATTTATTGATACTTGCGGTTATTAATTTTTTAATAGGTTTACATCAACAAATGTTCCTGACTTCCTGAATAAAATTTATGAAGTCTTTTTTGTAATTTAGCTCACCTCTGTTTTGGTCAGAGCTCTAGTATTGTGGAAGATCCATTTTAAAAATAAATCTAGAATAATGAAACAGATGCTAGGTAAAAATGTGATACCGTGTTAATTTAACTCTGAGCAATGTAGCTCACCTCAGACCATTTTGCAGTAAACACATTGATATAACAATTGTCTTCTGCTGTATTGCAGTAACTTAACATACTGTACGAGCATGAACATATTTCGAATGCATTATCACCGTTGTTTTTCAATAGCCAAAATCCATCTACCACTTGCCTTGTTCAGAGGAGCCAATCTGGACTTGTTACTGGAGTAAATAGAGCTAGTGACTATCATTTTGTTAGCAAGGTTTCCATTGTTCTGAAATGTATTATTTTCAGAATTAAATTACAGGAATGACAGCAAAATAAATAATGAAAGAGTATTGCTAAGTTGTTTTACAGAAAATAATTTCTTTATTATGCATTATTAAAGGGACAGAAAATTGTTATTGTTTAAAAAAGATAGATAATCCCTTTATTACCCATTCCCCAGTTTTGCATAACCAACACTGTTATATTAATACAGGGAGTGCAGAATTATTAGGCAAGTTGTATTTTTGAGGATTAATTTTATTATTGAACAACAACCATGTTCTCAATGAACCCCAAAAACTCATTAATATCAAAGCTGAATAGTTTTGGAAGTAGTTTTTAGTTTGTTTTTAGTTATAGCTATTTTAGGGGGATATCTGTGTGTGCAGGTGACTATTACTGTGCATAATTATTAGGCAACTTAACAAAAAACAAATATATGCCCATTTCAATTATTTATTTTTACCAGTGAAACCAATATAACATCTCAACATTCACAAATATACATTTCTGACATTCAAAAACAAAACAAAAACAAATCAGTGACCAATATAACCACCTTTCTTTGCAAGGACACTCAAAAGCCTGCCATCCATGAATTTTGTCAGTGTTTTGATCTGTTCACCATCAACATTGTGTGCAGCAGCAACCACAGCCTCCCAGACACTGTTCAGAGAGGTGTACTGTTTTCCCTCCTTGTAAATCTCACATTTGATGATGGACCACAGGTTCTCAATGGGGTTCAGATCAGGTGAACAAGGAGGCCATGTCATTAGATTTTCTTCTTTTATACCCTTTCTTGCCAGCCACGCTGTGGAGTACTTGGACGCGTGTGATGGAGCATTGTCCTGCATGAAAATCATGTTTTTCTTGAAGGATGCAGACTTCTTCCTGTACCACTGCTTGAAGAAGGTGTCTTCCAGAAACTGGCAGTAGGACTGGGAGTTGAGCTTGACTCCATCCTCAACCCGAAAAGGCCCCACAAGCTCATCTTTGATGATACCAGCCCAAACCAGTACTCCACCTCCACCTTGCTGGTGTCTGAGTCGGACTGGAGCTCTCTGCCCTTTACCAATCCAGCCACGGGCCCATCCATCTGGCCCATCAAGACTCACTCTCATTTCATCAGTCCATAAAACCTTAGAAAAATCAGTCTTGAGATATTTCTTGGCCCAGTCTTGACGTTTCAGCTTGTGTGTCTTGTTCAGTGGTGGTCGTCTTTCAGCCTTTCTTACCTTGGCCATGTCTCTGAGTATTGCACACCTTGTGCTTTTGGGCACTCCAGTGATGTTGCAGCTCTGAAATATGGCCAAACTGGTGGCAAGTGGCATCTTGGCAGCTGCACGCTTGACTTTTCTCAGTTCATGGGCAGTTATTTTGCGCCTTGGTTTTTCCACACGCTTCTTGCGACCCTGTTGACTATTTTGAATGAAACGCTTGATTGTTCGATGATCACGCTTCAGAAGCTTTGCAATTTTAAGAGTGCTGCATCCCTCTGCAAGATATCTCACTATTTTTGACTTTTCTGAGCCTGTCAAGTCCTTCTTTTGACCCATTTTGCCAAAGGAAAGGAAGTTGCCTAATAATTATGCACACCTGATATAGGGTGTTGATGTCATTAGACCACACCCCTTCTCATTACAGAGATGCACATCACCTAATATGCTTAATTGGTAGTAGGCTTTCGAGCCTATACAGCTTGGAGTAAGACAACATGCATAAAGAGGATGATGTGGTCAAAATACTCATTTGCCTAATAATTCTGCACTCCCTGTACATGTTTTACCTCTGTGATAACCTGTATCTACGCACCTGCACACTGTCCCTTATCTCAGTGCTTTTTACAATCTTGTACTTTAGCCAATTAGTGCTGGTTCTTGTATAACTATTATCATTCTCCACGGGAGTGAGCACAATGTTATTAATATGGCACTTGTACTAGCACTGCCTGGTTGTTGTGCAAAATTTAAAAGCACTGAGATAAGGGGTGGTTTGCACTTTACAGGGTCTTAGAAACAGGCAAACTTAGAGGTTATAAAGTATATAACAGAGTTGGTTGTGCAGAGCTGGGGAACGGGTAGTAAAGGCAGTATCTATCTTTTCAAACAATAAAAAAAAAAAAAAAAAAATTAGATTGTCCCTTTAAGATTAAGTATTATCAGTATCGGCTTTATACTCTACACAACTGAAATAATTGTTGAAAGTTTGAAAATATTATTAAATGCTAAACACAACAACAAACTGGTTTATTTCAGTTTGATGGACTTTATGCTAGGGTATTTGTTACCACTAGTCCTGGGGTGTGTGAGAGTTAAATGGACAGGAAACGTAAAAAAAAAAAAAGTCTCAATCAAAAGATCTTTTTAAACAAAAACATTTCTTAAATAATTCCCTTTTTCTTTTCTATTGTTTTTGTGCAAATTTAATTCAAAACTCTCTTTGTTTCCAAACCCCCTCTGTAGGACCTGTTATACAAGTTCTAACAGGGTGGTCTACCTGGGTAGGAAGACTGTAGCTGTATGTCCGTTGAGCGCAACTTTAAATGTAAACTTATATACTAGTATCAGTTGTTTTGTGTACTACAAATGCTTCTTAGTTTATAGGCACACTGCTCAGTGAGCATTAGCAAGAAGCATCTGTGAGCCTATGAGTATTAGTATGAAGAACACAACTTTTATATCAAAGTTAAAAAAAAAATGTTTCCATGATTCGGACAGAGCATACAATTTTAAACCACTTTCCAATTTACTTCTCTTATCAAATTTACTTAATTCTCTTGATATCCTTTGTTGAAGGAGCAGCATTGCACTGCTGGGAGCTAGCTGATCATATCAGGTGAGCCAATGACTAGAAGCATATAGTACAGAAACCAATCAGCAGCTAGCTCCTAGTAGTACATTGCTGCTCCTGAGCCTACCTAGGTATGCTTTTCAACAAAGGATCCCAAGAAGATAAAGCAAATTATACAATAGAATTAAATTGTAATGTTGTTTAATATTGCAGGCTCTGTCTGATTTATGAAAGACTAATTTTGGGTTTTATGTCCCTTTTTAAGTACCTTGATTGAAAGGCAAGCTAGTGCGTGAAGCATACCCACTAATCATCACCTGTGTAAGTTTGTAAGGTTCGAGATTGGCTCCAGCTGTTTTCCAGTGGTGCCTGTCTTGGTATATAAAAAAAAATACTACAAAGTATTACATTAACAAAACAAGCCTGAGAACTACTGTGTTTTCATTAGGATTAAAGAAATGGGAAGAAAAAGAAATCTAAATGTTTGTAAAATACCTGATACTTGTTAGTTCACAGCCCTGTGTCTTGTTGGTGTTCACCTTACATGCGTTCATTTAAGAACCTATTAACATATTATAGATGTATGCAATCACAGTCCAAACAAAGGCACATCTTTCATTATGTAAAAAATACAAGGTAGATAATAGGCATAAGCCACAAAACTGCATCATGATGGTTTTAAGGATGCAGAAGTGAATAATCAGTAAAGCTAAAAGTATGGCACCATAAATAATTCAATTCACTCGTCTGTTGTGGTTTTGGAGGACTTGAGCTGTATAATGTAAATCATGAGGCTAATGGCTTACAAATGGTAGTAAACAGATTTTATTGTAGATTTTTTTTTTTAATTGCTGTGAAGTCTGGAGTATGAACGTTCATTTCTCACCGAAATTGGTAAAAACTAAATTTCTTTCCTAAGACATGGAGAGTCCACAACGTCATTCCAATTACTAGTGGGATATTCAACTCCTGGGCAGCAGGAGGAGGCAAAGAGCACCCCAGCAAAGCTTTTCCCTGCAAGCAAGGATTGAGGTCTAGCTGTGTCTACGCCAATCTCTTTAGTAAGAGTAGTGGTGGCTTTTAGCAGTTAAAAGGCAGCGAGGTAGTCTTTGCTTTACTTTTAAATATTTGCTACCCCTTTGCAGAAAGCCAGAGTTGGTTACTCTGTTCTTTATTTCCTACAGGTCCCTGACAGGGAGTGTAGTACCTGCCACACCTAAGGAGCAGCATCTATCCTGCAGAATCTAAGGTAAGTGCTTTTGCCTTCTAGGTACTGAAGGACAGCAGCACTTAAGAGGTTAATCCTCTTATGGATCAATTTTTGGGACAAGTTATCCTTTTTTAGTTAAGGATACATTTATTGGACAGATCATTTATGACTGCTGGACAGCATGGAACCAATATTTTGCATGGGATTTCAGAAAGTTTGCTTAGTGGTTTTATTTTAAGCAATACTTTAATCATTGGCATGGATTCTGAGCTTTTTTATCATATTGGACAGTTTTTAGAGAGTTTACTTAATGGTCTTAATTTTAAGCCGTTTTTCTCTCTCGTATTTATTTAATGCTCACGTGATCCCCGCACTCGGAACAGAGCTCAGTGAGTTTGTAGTGCCTAGGAGTTGCCTCACATCGAGAATCGATGTCGCATCCTTCTCTTCAGCTAACGGATCATTTTTTCGTTAAGAGGAGAAGAACAGTCAGAGTCTGCCTTCCTCTTACTAGTTGGGTGTTTTCTCCTGTATGGTAGGAGCCTCAGGCTATCGGAGGTGGTTTATTAGGGGTTATTTATTTTTTATGTGTTAAAAACATTTCAACCTCTTATTTTTATTAATTTGAAATTATTTTATTATTCAATCATTTATTTTTTTGGGGGGGATCTGCTTTCTGTGGCTATGACTACGGTAATGGATTCAGAATTAGATCAGTCCATATCTATGGACAAATGCTTATTATGTTTAGAGGCTTAAATTGTCCTGCCAATGCAATTTTGTTCTTCATGCTTATCAAAAACTCTAAAATTCAAAGACAAGTTACTCCCTTCTGAGCCAAGTATCTCTCAGGATAATGCTGTGCGTGACATGCCTCAGCTATCTCCTCAAACGTCCCAAGCTTTAGTTGTTTCTAATACTGTACCTTCTGTGTCCTCTCAACCCCCTGGGGGTGTTTATTTACCTGGGGATTTTGCTACTCAGATTACATCTGCAGTAACAGCGGCTTTGTCAGCTTTCCCTCCTTCGGGTAAGCATAAGAGAAAATCTAAAAAAATGTCCTCTAGTAAGGATTCTAGTAAGGATTCTGACCCCTCTAAATCTACCTGGGAATTGCGGTGGCGCCTTATCTAGACGACATCTTGGTTTAGGCGTCATCTTTGCAATGAGCAAAATCTCATACAGTGATGTTTTTGTCTTTTCTTTGTTCCCACTGATGGAAAGTAAATCTGGAAAAGAATTCTCTAGTTCCATCTACAAGAGTGATTTTCCTAGGGTCAATCATAGATTCTCTGTCCATAAAGATTTTCCTGACAGACGTCAGAAAATCCAAACTTCTGGCTTCTTGCCTTTCCTCTAGTCTGCCTTTCGCCCATCAATGGCTCAATGTACGATGTTGGCTTTTATGGACATCATACCTTTTGCTCTGTTCCATCTGCGACCGCTGCAGCTTTGCATGCTCAGTTAATGGAACGGAGATCAATCAGATTTATCACAGAAGATAAATCTTGACCCCCCTACTAAGAGACTCTTTCATGGTGGATTTCCCAGGAAAACCTATCTCGGTAACTTGTTTCCTGAGACCGCCCTGGGTGATTGTGACTACGGATGCTAGCCTGTCAGGCTAGGGAGCTGTTTGGGGTTCTCGGAAGGCTCAGGTCCTGTGGTTTTGGGAAGAGTCCTCTCTTCCCATAAATATCTTGGAGTTGAGAGCAATCTTTAATGCCTTGACAGCTTGGCCTCAATTATCTTTAGTCCGGTTTATCAGATTCCAATCGGACAACATAACCTCAATGGCTTGCATCAACCACCAGGGAGGGACTCTGAGTTCCTTGACCATGAAAGAGGTGACTCGCATTCTGCAGTGGCTGGAAGCTCACAATTGTCTGCTATCTGCCATCCACATTCTAGTAGAGGACAATTGGGAGGTGGATTTTCTGAGCAGACAGACCTTTCATCCTGGGGTGTGGGCTCTCCATTCGGAGGTGTTCTCCAGGATAACCCTTATGTGGGGGGTTTCGGAATTGGATCTGATGGCGTCTCGTCAGAACGCCAAGCTTCCAAAGTACGGTTCAAGGTCGAGAGATCCTCAGGCCACCCTGATAGATGCCCTGGCGGTTCCTTGGGATTTCAGGCTAGCTTATCGGTTTCCCTTGTTTGCTCTCCTGCCTCAAGTCAATGCTCGTATCAAGCAGGAGAGAGCATCTGTGATCCTAATAGCTCCTGCCTGGCCTCGTAGAATCTGGTTTGCACATCTGGTGAAGATGTCATCTCTTCCTCCTTGGAAGTTACCTCTGAGGAAGGATCTTCTCATTCAAAGTCCATTCCTCCATCCAAATCTAGATTCTCTGAAGCTGACTGCTTGGAGATTGAACACCTAGTCCTGTCTAGACACATTTTTTTTGAAGGCAGTCATTGATACTATGCTTCAGGCTCGTAAACCTGTTACTCGTAAGATTTAGCATAAGGTATGGCGTAAATATCTTTTTTTTTGGTGTGAAGCTAAAGGTTTTTCTTGGAGTCGGGTGAGGATTCCAAGAATTTTATCCTTTCTTCAGAAAGGCCTGGAGAAAGGTTTGTCAGTCAGTACTCTGAAGGGTCAGATTTCTGCTCTGTCTATCCTTTTGCACAAACGTCTGGCAGAGTTGCCAGATGTTCAAGCTTTTGTTCAGGCACTGGTCAGAATCAGGCCTGTGTTTAAACCTGTTGCTCCTCCTTGGAGCTTTAACCTAGTTCTTACAGTTTTGCAGCAGGCTCTGTTTGAGCCGATGTATGTTGTATATATAAAGTTGTCATCTTGGAAGGTTTTGTTTCTCCTTGCTATTTCTTCCGCTCACAGAGTTTCTGAACTCTCAGCTCTGCAGTGTGATTCCCTGTACCTTATCTTTCATGCAGATAAGGCAGTCCTTCTTACTAAATTGGGTTTTCTCCCTAAGGTGGTAACGGAGGAATAATCAGGAAATTGCAGTTCCTTCTTTTTGTCCTAATCCTTCTCATAAGTAACGTATTTTGCATAAATTGGATTTTGTGCGTGTTTTAAAGTTTTACCTTCAAGCTACTAAATATTTTAGGCAATCTTCTGCCCTTTTTGTTGTTTTCTCTGGAAAGTGTAAGGGTCAGAAGGCCATTTCTACTACTCTTTCCCTCTGGTTAAGAAGTATGATTCGTTTGGCTTATGAGACTGCTGGACAGCAGCCTCCTGAGAGAATTACCGCTCATTCCACTAGAGCTGTCTCCTCTTCTTGGGCTTTCAAAAATGAAGCTTCTGTGGAACAGATTTGCAAGGCGGCAACGTGGTCCTCTTTGCATACTTTTCTTTCATGTAATTAGCAAGAGTCCATGAGCTAGTGACGTATGGGATATACATTCCTACCAGGAGGGGCAAAGTTTCCCAAACCTCAAAATGCCTACAAATACACCCCTCACCACACCCACAATTCAGTTTTACAAACTTTGCCTCCCGTGGAGGTGGTGAAGTAAGTTTGTGCTAGATTCTACGTTGATATGCGCTTCGCAGCAGGCTGGAGCCCGGTTTTCCTCTCAGTGTGCAGTGAATGTCAGAGGGATGTGAGGAGAGTATTGCCTATTTGAATTCAATGGTCTCCTTCTACGGGATCTATTTCATAGGTTCTCTGTTATCGGTCGTAGAGATTCATCTCTTACCTCCCTTTTCAGATCGACGATATACTCTTATATACCATTACCTCTACTGATTCTCATTTCAGTACTGGTTTGGCTTTCTACTACATGTAGATGAGTGTCCTGGGGTAAGTAAGTCTTATTTTTTGTGACACTCTAAGCTATGGTTGGGCACTTTTATGTAAAGTTATAAATATATGTGTTTAAACATTTATTTGCCTTGATTCAGGATGATCAATATTCCTTATTTCAGACAGTCAGTTTCATTATTTGGGATAATGCATATGAATTTTCAATTTTTTCTTACCTTTTAATTGACTTTTTTCTCTGTGGGCTGTTAGGCTCGCGGGGGCTGAAAATGCTTCATTTTATTGCGTCATTCTTGGCGCAAAAAAATTCTTTGTCATTTCCGGCGTCATACTTGTCGCCTGAAGTTGTTCGTTATTGCGTCATTTTTTTTACGTTTTGCGCCAAAAATGTCGGCGTCACCGGATGTGGCGTCATTCTTGGCGCCAAAAACATTTAGGCGCCAATAATGTGGGCGTCTTTTTTGGCACTAAAAAATGTGGGCGTCATTGTCTCCACCTTTTTTTCACATTATTTAAGTCTCATTATTCTTTTGCTTCTGGTTGCTAGAGGCTTGTTCATTGGCATTTTTTCCCATTCCTGAAACTGTCATTTAAGGAATTTGATAGATTTTGCTTTATATGTTGTTTTTTCTCTTACATATTGCAAGATGTCTCAGATTGACCCTGGATCAGAAGCTACTTCTAGAAAAACGCTGCCTGATGCTGGTTCTACCAAAGTTAAGTGCATTTGTTGTAAACTTGTGGTAACTGTTCCTCCGGCTGTAGTTTGTGATGAATGTCATGATAAACTTGCTAATGCAGATAATATTTCCATTAGTAATATTCCATTACCTGTTGCTGTTCCATCAACATCTAATACTCAGGATGTTCCTGTTAATATAAGAGATTTTGTTTCTAAATCTATTAGGAAGGCTATGTCTGTTATTCCTCCTTCCAGTAAGCGTAAAAGGTCTTTTAAAACTTCCCATTTCTCAGATGAATTTTTAAATGAACATCATCATTCTGATTTGTCTGTTTCTGATGAGGATTTTTCTGGTTCAGAGGATTCTGTCTCAGATATTGACACTGATAAATCTTCATATTTATTTAAAATGGAATTTATTCGTTCTTTACTTAAAGAAGTTTTAATCGCATTAGAAATGGAGGAATCTAGTCCTCTTGATATTAAATCTACTAAGCGTTTAAATTCGTTTTTTAAACCTCCTATAGTTATTCCGGAAGTTTTTCCTGTCCCTGATGCTATTTCTGAAGTAATTTTTAGGGAATGGAATAATCTGGGTAATTCTTTTACTCCTTCTAAAAGGTTTAAGAAATTGTATCCTGTGCCATCTGACAGATTAGAGTTTTGGGACAAAATCCCTAAAGTTGATGGGGCTATCTCTACTCTTGCTAAACGTACTACTATTCCTACGGCAGATAGTACTTCCTTTAAGGATCCTTTAGATAGGAAGATTGAATCCTTTCTAAGGAAAGCTTATTTATGTTCAGGTAATCTTCTTAGGCCTGCTATTTCTCTGGCTGATGTTGCTGCAGCTTCCACTTTTTGGTTGGAGGCTTTGGCACAACAAGTGTCAGATCATAATACTCATAGCATTGTTAAACTTCTTCAACATGCTAATAACTTTATTTGTGATGCCATCTTTGATATCATTAGAGTTTATGTCAGGTATATGTATTTAGCTATTTTAGCTAGAAGAGCTTTATGGCTTAAAACTTGGAATGCTGATATGTCTTCTAAGTCAACTTTGCTTTCCCTTTCTTTCCAAGGTAATAAATTGTTTGGTTCCCAGTTGGATTCTATTATTTCAACTGTTACTGGGGGGAAAGGAACTTTTTTACCTCAGGATAAAAAATCTAAAGGTAAATATAGGGCTGCTAATCGTTTTCGTTCCTTTCGTCAGAATAAGGAACAGAAGCCTGATCCTTCCCCTAAAGGAACGGTTTCTGTTTGGAAACCGTCTCCAGTCTGGAATAAATTCAAGCCTTTTAGAAAGCCAAAGCCAGCTCCCAAGTCCACATGAAGGTGCGGCCCTCATTCCAGCGCAGCTGGTAGGGGGCAGATTACGATTTTTCAAAGAAATTTGGATCGATTCGATTCACAGTCTTTGGATTCAGAACATTGTTTCACAAGGGTACAGAATAGGAACAGGGTCTGGGGTTTTACTCAAATCTATTCATTGTACCAAAGAAGGAGAATTCCTTCAGACCAGTTCTGGATTTAAAAATATTGAATCGTTATGTAAGGATACCAACATTCAAAATGGTAACTATAAGGACTATTCTGCCTTTTGTTCAGCAAGGGCATTATATGTCCACAATAGATTTACAGGATGCATATCCGCATATTCTGATTCATCCAGATCACTTTCAGTTTCTGAGATTCTCTTTTCTAGACAAGCATTACCAATTTGTGGCTCTGCCGTTCGGCCTAGCAACGGCTCCAAGGATTTTTTCAAAGGTTCTCGGTGCCCTTCTATCTGTAATCAAAAAACAGGGTATTGTGGTATTTCCTTATTTGGACGATATCTTGGTACTTGCTCAGTCTTCACATTTAGCAGAATCTCATACGAATCGACTTGTGTCGTTTCTTCAAGAACATGGTTGGAGGATCAATTTACCAAAGAGTTCATTGATTCCTCAGACAAGGGTAACCTTTTTAGGTTTCCAAATAGATTCAGTGTCCATGACTTTGTCTCTGACGGACAAGAGACGTCTGAAATTGATTTCAGCTTGTCGAAACCTTCAGTTTCAATCATTCCCTTCGGTAGCCTTATGCATGGAAATTCTAGGTCTTATGACTGCTGCATCGGACGCGATCCCCTTTGCTCGTTTTCACATGCGACCTCTTCAGCTCTGTATGCTGAACCAGTGGTGCAGGGATTATACAAAGATATCACAGTTAATATCTTTAAATCCAATTGTACGACACTCTCTGATGTGGTGGACAGATCACCATCGTTTAGTTCAAGGGGCTTCTTTTGTTCTTCCAACCTGGACTGTGATCTCAACAGATGCGAATCTGACAGGTTGGGGAGCTGTATGGGGGTCTCTGACAGCGCAGGGGGTTTGGGAATCTCAGGAGGCGAGATTACCAATCAACATTTTGGAACTCCGTGCGATTTTCAGAGCTCTTCAGTCGTGGCCTCTTCTGAAGAGAGAATCGTTCATTTGTTTTCAGACGGACAATGTCACAACCGTGGCATATGTCAATCATCAAGGGGGGACTCACAGTCCTCTGGCTATGAAAGAAGTATCTCGGATACTTTTATGGGCAGAATCCAGCTCCTGTCTAATTTCTGCGGTTCACTTCCCAGGTATAGACAATTGGGAAGCGGATTATCTCAGTCGCCAGACGTTACATCCGGGCGAATGGTCTCTTCACCCAGAGGTATTTCTTCAGATTGTTCAAATCTGGGGTCTTCCAGAAATAGATCTGATGGCTTCTCATCTAAACAAGAAACTTCCCAGGTATCTGTCCAGATCCAGGGATCCTCAGGCGGAGGCAGTGGATGCATTGTCGCTTCCTTGGAAGTATCATCCTGCCTATATCTTTCCTCCTCTAGTTCTTCTTCCAAGAGTGATTTCCAAGATTCTAAAGGAGCGTTCGTTTGTACTGCTGGTGGCTCCAGCATGGCCTCACAGGTTTTGGTATGCGGATCTTGTTCGGATGGCTTCTTGCCAACCGTGGACTCTTCCGTTAAGACCAGACTTTCTATCTCAAGGCCCATTTTTCCATCAGGATCGCAAATCATTAAATTTGAAGGTATGGAGATTGAACGCTTGATTCTCAGTCATAGAGGTTTCTCTGACTCCGTAATTAATACTATGTTACAGGCTCGTAAATCTGTGTCTAGGAAGATATATTATCGAGTCTGGAAGACTTACATTTCTTGGTGTTCTTCTCATCAATTTTCCTGGCATTCTTTTAGAATTCCTAGAATTTTACAGTTTCTTCAGGATGGTCTGGATAAAGGTTTGTCTGCAAGTTCCTTGAAAGGACAAATTTCTGCTCTTTCTGTGCTGTTTCACAGAAAGATTGCTAATCTTCCTGATATTCATTGTTTTGTACAGGCTTTGGTTCGTATCAAACCTGTCATTAAGTCAATTTCTCCTCCTTGGAGTTTGAATTTGGTTCTGGGGGCTCTACAAGCTCCTCCTTTTGAACCTATGCATTCTCTGGATATTAAATTACTTTCTTGGAAAGTTTTGTTTCTTTTGGCCATCTCTTCTGCTAGAAGAGTTTCTGAGTTATCTGCTCTTTCTTGTGAATCTCCTTTTCTGATTTTTCATCAGGATAAGGCGGTGTTGCGGACTTCATTTAAATTTTTACCTAAGGTTGTGAATTCTAACAACATTAGTAGAGAAATTCTGGTTCCTTCATTGTGTCCTAATCCTAAGAATTCTAAGGAAAGATCGTTACATTCTTTGGATGTAATAAGAGCTTTGAAATATTATGTTGAAGCTACTAAAGATTTCCGAAAGACTTCTAGTCTATTTGTTATCTTTTCTGGTTCTAGGAAAGGTCAGAAGGCCTCTGCCATTTCTTTGGCGTCTTGGTTAAAGTCTTTGATTCATCATGCTTATGTTGAGTCGGGTAGAACTCCGCCTCAAAGGATTACAGCTCATTCTACTAGGTCAGTTTTATTTCCTGGGCGTTTAGGAATGAAGCTTCGGTTGATCAGATTTGCAAAGCAGCAACTTGGTCTTCTTTGCATACTTTTACTAAATTCTACCATTTTGATGTGTTTTCTTCTTCTGAAGCAGTTTTTGGTAGAAAAGTACTTCAGGCAGCTGTTTCAGTTTGATTCTTCTGCTTATAATTTCAGTTTTTTTCATTATAAGATTTAAAACTTTGTTTGGGGTGTGGATTATTTTTCAGCGGAATTGGCTGTCTTTATTTTATCCCTCCCTCTCTAGTGACTCTTGCGTGGAAGTTCCACATCTTGGGTATTTATTATCCCATACGTCACTAGCTCATGGACTCTTGCTAATTACATGAAAGAAAACATAATTTATGTAAGAACTTACCTGATAAATTCATTTCTTTCATATTAGCAAGAGTCCATGAGACCCACCCTTTTTTTGTGGTGATTATGATTTTTTTGTATAAAGCACAACTATTCCAATTCCTTATTTTTGTTGCTTTCGCAATTTTTCTTATCACCCCACTTCTTGGCTATTCGTTAAACTGAATTGTGGGTGTGGTGAGGGGTGTATTTGTAGGCATTTTGAGGTTTGGGAAACTTTGCCCCTCCTGGTAGGAATGTATATCCCATACGTCACTAGCTCATGGACTCTTGCTAATATGAAATAAATGAATTTATCAGGTAAGTTCTTACATAAATTATGTTTTTCCAAATTTTCCAAATTTCATACTTTTGCCTCGGCTGAGGCTTCTTTTGGGAGAAAGGTTCTTCAAGCGGTGGTGCCTTCTGTTTAGGTCCTCCTGCCTTTTTCTCCCTCCCTGTTCATTCTGTGTCGTCTAGCTTGGGTATTGGTTCCCACTAGTAATTGGAATGATGTTGTGGACTCTCTGTCTTAGGAAAGAAAACTAAATTTATGCGTACCTGATACATTTCTTTCTTTCCAGACATGGAGAGTCCACAACCCCGCCCTCTTTTTAATTATAATCCGGCAGTTTTTTTGAGTAAACCTCAGGCACCTTTTTCACCCTTGTGTTTCTTCTTTTTCCATTTTCTTTCAACTGAATGACCGGGGGTTATGGGTAAGGGAAGTTACACTTAACAGCTTTGCTGGGGTGCTCTTTGCCTCCTCCTGCTGGCCAGGAGTTGAATATCCCACTAGTAATTGGAATGACGTTGTGGACTCTCCATGTCCGGAAAGAAAGAAATGCATTAGGTAAGCATACATTTTGTTTTTCAGAGTTAACCTCTTCAGGAAGTTGGGACCTTTTCCTACTGTGTGTGGCCCCCTGCTCCCCTTCTTGATAAAAAAAACCAAAATGGGGGATCTGACTGGGTAACTTGCCTAGCAACTCAGGCTGTCCCTCATGAGCCAATCAGCACTGTTGTAGTCACATGATCGTAGTGACATTCTGAACTTGGATAATTGCATACGTCCTGAAGAGATTAAATTATGGGAAAAGGGAGCAAAATAAACAGCAAAAGAATCTCGGGGGAAATTTTTTACATACCTCTTGTGCAATCGTGGCACAAATGATTTTAAAAGCTTCTCCGGGATCCCTCTTCTTCAGAAATAGCAGACATGCATGGCTTTGCCATTGGTTTTTGGTAATTAGAAGGCCGCTAATTGCAGCTGTGCATCACACTTCTGAAATTAACAGCAGTAAAGGGGTTAATTAGTTAGCTGGTAAGGTAAATACTGTAGTAATGTACGTATTGCCCTTTTATGTGACACTTCCCACATCCCTGATCTCTCCTAAACAGCTCTCCTGAATCCTCAGGTGAATTTAATAGATGCCCTAGTGGTTCCCCGTTCGTTCAACCTGATTTACATATTTCCTCCATTTATGTTGATATCCAGGGTGATAGAATCAAACAAGAACAAGCTTCAGCAATTCTAATTGCTCTGGTTTGATCTTGCAGGATTTGGTTTGCGGATCTAATTCAAATATCCTTGTGCCTGTCTTAGAGGCTTCCTTGCAGATAGCATCTCCTTTCACAAAGGGACTTTGTTCTATCAGGATCTCAAAACACTGATTTTGACGGCCTGGTGATTCAACACTTAGAGCTGTCCCTGACAGGTTTTTCTGATAAGATTATTGGTACCTCGATTCAGGCTAGGAATCCTGTCATCAGGTGTATTTATAATAAGGTTTGAAAAAAGTTTTATCCTGATGTTCTCTCAAGTTAATGCAGGATTGTGTTGAAAAAGGTTTGTCTGCTATTTCTCCTTTTTATCCCATAAGAGGATGGCAAAAATTCCTGATATTCAGACCTTAAGGTTCTGATCAGAATGAGACCAGTTATTTATCCAGTTTTTCCTCCATGGAATCTTAAACTGGTTTTGAGGGTTCTTTTTCCCCTAGTCATTTATTTTATTAGAAGAGTTTCTGAGCTTTCAGCTTTATTATGCAAACCTCCTTTCCTGATTTTTCATCCGGACATAGCTATTGTTGGCAGTAGCTTTTAATTTCTTCGTAAGGTGGTATCTACAGATGCTATCAATCGGTAAATTATGGTTCTTTCTTTATCTTCAGATTCTAAGAAGCAACTTCTTCACAACTTGGAGGTTGTGAGAGCTTTAAAACTCTATGTTGAAGCCACAATGATTTTAGACTTTCAGTTTTCTGGATCATGAAAAGGTCAGAAATCTACGTCTGCTTCGCTTAAAGGGATAGTCTAGTCAAAATTAAATGTCCATGATTCAGACAGAGCATGCAATTTTAAGCAACTTTCTAATTTACTCCTATTATCAATTTTTCTTTGTTCTCTTGGTATCTTTATTTAAAAAAGCTGGAAAGTAAGTCTAGGAGCCAGCCCATTTTTGGTTCAGCACCTGGATAGCGCTTGCTGATTGGATGGCTATATTTAGACACTAATCAGCAAGCGCTATCCAGATGCTGAACCAAAAATAGGCTGGCTTCTAAGCATACATTGCAGCTTTTTAAAATAAAGATATCAAGAGAGCGAAGAAAAATTGATAATAGGAGTAAATTAGAAAATTGCTTAAAATTGCATCCTCTATCTGAATCATAAAAGTTTAATTTTGACTATACTATCCCTTTAAGGCCTTAATTCATAAGGCATACCTGATTATGGGGAACACTCCTGAGAGCATTACTACACATTCCATTAGAGCATTTGCCACTTCTTGGGTCTTTCATAATGAAGCTTCTACTCAGCAGATTTGTAAATCAGCTACTTTTTCCTCTTTGTATACTTTTTCACTGTGTTTTTTCAATTTGATGTGTATGTTACTTCTGAGGCTGCTTTTGGCAGAAAAGTTCTATAGGCCATAGTGCCTGATTAGTAATGTGTCCTCTCCACACACACACACACAAACTATTTCACGGTGGTCTTTTGGACTTAACTGCTTTGGCATAGATTCCCACATGTGATGTCTTGTGTACTCTCACAATCTTACAAAAGAAAACAAAGTTTTTTGCTTACCTGATAAATTATTTTGTTTCATGATGGTGAGAATCCATAAGCCCTGCCTTTTCTTTTTTTTACATTCTTCGGAAGTACTTACTTTGCACTTCTTTTGTCCAGCTGTGTCTTTCTTGCTTTTCTGTTTCCTCCATCCACTTGGCTATATTTATGACTGAGGATTTAGGTTAAGTGTGTGGGATTTATAGCTCTGGTATGTTGAGGTGTTTTTGTTTTATCTAAGTAGTTTGGAGGGTAATTTCCCCACACATGATGTTTTGTGGATTCTCACCATCTGACAAAAGACACTATCATTGCATCCCTCACAGACGTAAGGCTTTCCTTCTGTAGTCTTTCAATAGTGGGAGGAATCTAAAGGTTGTAGAGTTCTCACCTGATTCCAGCATAAGGTCTGATATTCTGACTCCTTTAATTGCATGGCTATGTCTTGTGGGAAAAGTAAATTACATGTGAGAAGAAAACTGTAAAACCACTTTACGACAAAGAAAATTCATTGTGACAAGGCTGCTTGCTTTAACACTACTCTTCTTCTTTTTTTTTTTTTTAGGGTGATATAGATGATGCAGATGGGTCAACTTTATCCCGTTTACAAAGCACCGGAGCCCAGACAAGCGTATCATCTGAGTATGTAAAGATATTTCCATTAAGTTCACATTTCACATTATTGCACACTGAGAAACCCTTAAACATTTCCTGGGCTTCTAAACATTATGGACCAGATTACAAGAAGAGCGCTTGGGAGAAGTAAGCTTTTTGCATGCGTAGGGTTGTTCTCGTATTACAATTGGAAAGTTAACTGTTTTCGCTCGCAATGCTATCTGACAAACGTAAAAAGGTAAATGCACAATATCGCTCATAAGAGTCAATGGAGCAAACAAAGTGGGAAAAAACACCCTTTCTGAACACAAACAGATTGCATTATCAGGTGTGATAACCCAACATGAAAATATGAATATTTTACATTCCAGTGTTCTTCACATACAAGAATATGTTCTATTTATTCATAAATACATATTTCTACATATATCTAATGGTATTTTGGAGATATATATATATATATATATATACATACATGATTATATATAGGTATATACAGATATACTGTATACAGATATCTAAATGGGAATATCTATTAAAAAAGCCATAGAACTTTTTCTGCTATGTGTCGGACATTGGAATGTGAAATTTTTACAGTAAATACATAGTTAAAACAATTATTAAATATAAATATTGCATATATGTCTTTCTTTCATGTAATTAGCAAGAGTCCATGAGCTAGTGACGTATGGGATATACATTCCTACCAGGAGGGGCAAAGTTTCCCAAACCTTAAAATGCCTATAAATACACCCCTCACCACACCCACAATTCAGTTTTACAAACTTTGCCTCCGATGGAGGTGGTGAAGTAAGTTTGTGCTAGATTCTACGTTGATATGCGCCCTGCAGCAAGTTGGAGCCCGGTTTTCCTCTCAGCGTGCAGTGAATGTCAGAGGGATGTGAGGAGAGTATTGCCTATTTGAATGCAGTGATCTCCTTCTACGGGGTCTATTTCATAGGTTCTCTGTTATCGGTCGTAGAGATTCATCTCTTACCTCCCTTTTCAGATCGACGATATACTCTTATATATACCATTTCCTCTGCTGATTCTCGTTTCAGTACTGGTTTGGCTTTCTACAAACATGTAGATGAGTGTCCTGGGGTAAGTAAATCTTATTTTCTGTGACACTCTAAAGCTATGGTTGGGCACTTTGTTTATAAAGTTCTAAATATATGTATTCAAACATTTATTTGCCTTGACTCAGAATGTTCAACTTTCCTTATTTTTCAGACAGTCAGTTTCATATTTGGGATAATGCATTTGAATTATTCATTTTTTCTTACCTTCAAAAATTTGACTCTTTTTTCCCTGTGGGCTGTTAGGCTCGCGGGGGCTGAAAATGATTCATTTTATTGCGTCATTCTTGGCGCGGATTTTTTTGGCGCAAAAATTATTTTCCGTTTCCGGCGTCATACGTGTCGCCGGAAGTTGCGTCATTTTTTTGACGTTATTTTGCGCCAAAAATGTCGGCGTTCCGGATGTGGCGTCATTTTTGGCGCCAAAAGGCATTTCGGCGCCAAATAATGTGGGCGTCTTGTTTGGCGCTTAAAAAATATGGGCGTCGCTTTTGTCTCCACATTATTTAAGTCTCATTATTTATTGCTTCTGGTTGCTAGAAGCTTGTTCACTGGCATTTTTTTCCCATTCCTGAAACTGTCATTTAAGGATTTTGATCAATTTGCTTTATATGTTGTTTTTTCTATTACATATTGCAAGATGTTCCACGTTGCAACTGAGTCAGAAGTTACTTGAGGAAAATCACTGCCCGGGGCTGGAGCTACCAAGCTAAGTGTATCTGCTATAAATTTTTGGTACCTGTTTCTCCAGCTGTTGTTTGTATTGCATGTCATGACAAACTTATTAATGCAGATAAAATTTCCTTTAGTACTGTTATATTACCTGTTGCTGTTCCGTCAACATTTAATTTTCAGAGTGTTCCTGATAAACATAAGAGATTTTATTTTTTAAATCCATTTAGAAGGCTATGTCTGTTATTTCTCCTTCTAGTTTACATAAAAGTCTTTTAAAACTTCTCTTTTTTTCAGATGAATTTTTAAATGAACATCATCGTTCTGATACTGATAATGGTTCTTCTGGTTCAGAAGTTTCTGTCTCAGAGGTTGATGCTGTTAAATCTTTTTATTTGTTCAAGATGGAATTTATTCATTCTTTATTTAAAGACGTATTAATTGCTTTAGATATAGAGGATTCTGGTCCTCTTGATACTTAATCTAAACGTTTAAATAGGGTTTTTTAAATCTCCTGTATTTATTCCAGAAGTGTTTAATCTCCCTGATGCTTTTTCTGAAGTAATTTCCAGGGAATGGAATAATTTGGGTAATTCTTTTACTCCTTCTAAACGTTTAAGCAATTATATTCTGTGCCATCTGACAGATTAGAGTTTTTTGGGACAAAATCCCTAAGGTTTGGGGCTGTCTCTATTCCTGCTAAAATGTACTACTATTCTTACGGCAGATAGTACTAAATTTAAGGATCCTTTAGATAAGAAAATTGAATCCTTTCTAAGAAAAGTTTACTTATGTTTAGGTAATCTTCTTAGACCTGATATATTTTTACCGGATGTTGCTGCAGCTTCATCTTTTCGGTTAGAAGTTTTAGCGCAACAAGTATCAGTTCATAATTTTATGGCATTATTTTTATTCTATAGCATGCTAATAATTTTATTGGTGATACCATCTTTTGATATCATTTGAGTTGATGTCAGGTATATGTCTCTAGCTATTTTAGCTAGAAAAGCTTTATGGATTTAACTTGGAATGCTGATATGTCTTCTAAAGTTAACTTTGTTTTTCCCTTTCTTTCCAGGGTAATAATCATTTTTTCGTTCTTTTTCTCATAATAAGGAGCAAAAGCTTGATCCTTCATCCTCAGGAGCGGTTTCAGTTTGGAAACTATTTCCAGTTTGGAATATATCCAAGCCTTATAGAAACCTATAGTCAGCTCCTAAGTACTCATGAAGGAGCGGCCCTTTTTTCCAGTTCAGCTGGTATGGGGCAGATTACGTTTTATTCAAAGGAGTTTGGATCAATTCCGTTCTCAAACTCTGGTTTCAGAACATTGTTTCAGAAAGGTACAGAATTGGCTTCAGTTAAGGCCTCCTGCTAAGAGATTTTTTTCTTCCCGTGTCCCAGTTAACACAGCAAGGCTCAGCATTTCTGAAATGTGTTTCAGATCTAGAGTTGGCTGGAGTAATTATGCCAGTTCCAGTTCTGGAACAGGGGCTAGGGTTTTATTTTATCTCTTCATTGTACCAAAGAAGGTCAATTCCTTCAGACCAGTTCCGGATCTATCAATATTGAATCGTTATGTATACTAACATTCAAGATGGTTACTGTAGGACTATTCTGCCTTTTGTTTAGCAAGGGCATTTTATGTCTACAATAGTTTTGCAGGATGTGTATCTGCATATTCCGATTCATTCAGATCACTTTTAGTGTTTGAGATTCTCTTTTTAGACAAGCATTACCAGTTTTGTGGCTCTACTGTTTGGCCTAGCCTCAGTTCCAAGAATTTTTTTTTTCAAAGATTCTCGGTGCCCTTCTTTCTGTATTCAGAGAACAGGGTTTTTGTATTTCCTTATTTGGACGATTATCTTGGTATTTGCTCAGTCTTCTCATTCAAAGAATCTCATGCGATTCGACTTGTGTTGTTTCTTCAAGATCATGGTTGGAGGATCAATTTACCAAAAAGTTCATTGATTCCTCAGTCAAGGGTAATCTTTCTGGGTTTCCAGATAGATTCAGTGTCCATGACTCTGTCTTTAACAGACAAGAGACGTCTAAATTGTTTTCAGCTTGTCGAAACCTTCAGTCACAATCATTCCCTTCGGTAACCTTATGCATGGAAATTCTAGGTCTTATGACTGCTGCATTGGACGCAATCCCCTTTGCTTGTTTTTCACATGCGACCTCTTCAGCTCTGTATGCTGAATCAATGGTGCAAGGATTACACAAAGATATTTCAATTTATATCTTTAAAACCGATTGTTCGACACTCTCTAACGTGGTGGACAGATCACCATCGTTTAATTCAGGGGGCTTCTTTTGTGCTTCCGACCTGGACTGTAATTTCAACAGATACAAGTCTCACAGGTTGGGGAGCTGTCTGGGGATCTCTGTCGGCACAAGGAGTTTGGGAATCTCAGGAGGTGAGATTACCGATAAATATTTTGGAACTCCGTGCAATTTTCAGAGCTCTTCAGTTTTGGCCTCTTTTCATTTGTTTTCAGACAGACAATGTCACAACTGTGGCATACATCATCAAGGAGCGACTCACAGTCCTCTAGCTATGAAAGAAGTATCTCAAATTTTTTTGGTTTGGGCAAATTCCAGCTCCTGTCTAATCTCTGCGGTTCATATCCCAGGTGTAGACAATTGGGAAGCGGTTTATCTAAGTCGCCAAACGTTGCATCCGGGCGAATGGTTTCTTCACCCAGAGGTATTTCTTCAGGTTGTTCAAATGTGGGAACTTCCAGAAATAGATCTGATGGCGTCTCATCTAATCAAGAAACTTCCCAGATATCTGTCCAGATCCCGGGATCCTTAGGCGGAGGCAGTGGATGCATTATCACTTCCTTGGAAGTATCATCCTGTCTATATCTTTCCGCCTCTAGTTCTTCTTCCAAGAGTAATCTCCAAGATTCTGAAGGAATGCTCGTTTGTTCTGCTGGTAGCTCCGGCATGGCCTTACAGGTTTGGTATGCGGATCTTGTCCGGATGGCCTCTTGCCAGCCGTGGACTCTTCCGTTAAGACCAGACCTTCTGTCGCAAGGTCCTTTTTTCCATCAGGATCTCAAATCCTTAAATTTTAAGGTATGGAGATTGAACGCTTGATTCTTGGTCAAAGAGGTTTCTCTGACTCTGTGATTAATACTATGTTACAGGCTCGTAAATCTGTATCTAGAGAGATATATTATAGAGTCTGGAAGACTTATATTTTTTGGTGTCTTTCTCATCTTTTTTCTTGGCATTCTTTTAGAATACCGAGAATTTTACAGTTTCTTCAGGATGGTTTAGATAAGGGTTTGTCTGCAAGTTCCTTGAAAGGACAAATCTCTGCTCTTTCTGTTCTTTTTCACAGAAAGATTGCTATTCTTCCTGATATTTATTGTTTTATACAAGCTTTGGTTCGTATAAAACCTGTCATTAAGTCAATTTCTCCTCCTTGGAGTTTGAATTTGGTTCTGGGAGCTCTTCAAGCTCCTCCCTTTGAACCTATGCATTCATTGGTCATTAAATTACTTTCTTGGAAAGTTTTGTTCCTTTTGGCCATCTCTTCTGCCAGAAGAGTTTCTGATTTATCTGCTCTTTCTTGTGAGTCTCCTTTTCTGATTTTTCATCAGGATGAGGTGGTGTTGCGAACTTCTTTTGAATTTTTACCTAAAGTTGTGAATTCCAACAACTTTAGTAGAGAAATTGTGGTTCCTTCATTATGTCCTAATCCTAAGAATTCTAAGGAGAAATCATTGCATTCTTTGGATGTTGTTAGAGCTTTGAAATATTATGTTGAAGCTACTAAGTCTTTCCGAAAGACTTCTAGTTTATTTGTTCTCTTTTCCGGTTCTAGAAAAGGCCAGAAACCTTCTGCCATTTCTTTGGCATCTTGGTTGAAATCTTTAATTCATCTTGCCTATGTTGAGTCGGGTAAAACTCCGCCTCAGAGGATTACAGCTCATTCTACCAGGTTAGTTTCTACTTCCTGGGCGTTTAGGAATGAAGCTTCGGTTGATCACATTTGCAAAGTTGCAACTTGGTCCTCTTTGCATATTTTTACTAAATTCTACCATTTTGATGTATTTTCTTCTTCTGAAGCAGTTTTTGGTGGAAAAGTACTTCAGGCAGCAGTTTCAGTCTGAATCTTCTGCTTATGATCCGCCCAGTGGACTGTGGAATCCAATTTGCAGGATGCAGAAAATCACCACTTTGCAGAAAATCACCACTGTTTCCTCAGGCTATCATAGCCTGAGGAAACAGCCTGTGGTGGCTGAGAAACATGTCGCTGTTTTTAAAATAAAAGTTTTTAAATATACACTTGCTTTATCACAATTATTCTGCTCCTGTCTGGGGGCAGAGTGTGTGTGCTAGTTCTATCTTCCAAAGTGGTGATTTTCTGCATCCTGCAAATTGGATTCCACAGTCCACTGGGCGGCTGAGAGGTCCCAGTACTGCTGATATTGCACCTGGTGGTGCTTTGTTTCCTGTAAGTACAACCTTGAATCCTTTTTTATCTGGTGTACAAACGTTACTGGGCTATGTGTGTGCCTTTTTTGCCCTTATAGGCATCATAGGATAGGCCCTTGCCAAGGATCATCTCTATCTGGCTGGAGACACCAGTGAGCTGGACCACTGTTTGATGTTCCAGGCTGCCACAATAGCACCATTTGGGTGCGCTACGCTTGTGAGTATATTTCCTATCCTGCTGATGTTTTGTATCCTACTGCCGTGACGTTACTAGGCCATGTTGGCGCCTCTGTGCTTCTTTCTCTTATAGAGTACTGTTTTTACTCTGGCATGACATAGAAGAGGAATCATGCCTTGAGTCTGATGATCTTAGCAGTAGTAACTAAGATCCATGTTCGTTCTTTCAAGTTTTACTGAGGAAGTACAGGAGAAATCTTCAGTATGGGGGAACGTTTTCTTGCTGCAAGCAGTATCAAGGTATGTGCAGTCATTTACATTCTGAGGAGACCTGATATATCAGAATTTGGCTGACATATTTCCCATGCGGGGAAAGGGTAAGCAGTATTTCTTATATAAAATAAAGGGTGGTACTGTAGTAACCTGTGTATTATTATCCCATTCAAGATAACATGGGATACTTAAGGGTTGGTTTTAGACACTGGGGCAACCTAGGAAACACCTAATGTTACGATTATGGGGTTTATTGAGGCTGAGTTTAATTTTTCTGTGGGGTTCACATGGCATGTTCATTACAAAAAAGCAGTGTGTGCATATTTTTATTGTTGAAACGCTTCCCATGCGGTTTTCTCAAGTTGTTGGTTCATCAGACATGATGGGCGGGGCCTAATTTCGCGCTTCAGTGCGCAGTTAGTTTCTGGAGAGGTAGCAGCCATTAGCTCTGGTTAGAACCAGACTGTGAGGCTGTATTTTGGAGTGGGACCGGATCGTTTTGACAGGTCTTGGGGGCAGGTAGGCGTGCAGAATCCATTAAGTGAAAACTGTCTGCAGATCGTTTTTTACTGCCTAATTTACTAAAAATAAGATTTAACTCTCCTATTACTTGTGGTGCAATATCTGATAGCACATTAGGCTCTCATATCAACAAAATTATTCATTTTGAATATTGTTTTAATGACTTTTCAAAATAGTGTACACTTTTTATCCTTAAAGGGCCACTGTAAGTAAATATTTTCTATGCCTGTTACTAACTAACTACCCCATATATCCTTTTTATCAATAGCATTTCATTAACATATATCTACCGTATATCAGAAATCTTGTCTGCAAATTTAATTGTTTTCCAAACCCACTTCATGGGTATCCTTTGCTCTGTACCAATCCGTTTACAATACCTAGGTTTCAAAATGGCGCTTTAAACACAAAGTTATTGGTTTAAGTATTTTGAACATGCAGTGCTGAAAATAGTGGGCAGGATAACGTGACATCATCGGCGAATAAAAGATATAACTTTTAGAATGTTATGAAACTTCGTTTTGGAGAAAATATAGGTCAGTAGGTTTTAATTAATGTTTATTAACTTTAATATGTTAGTTGTTTAGCTTAAAAATTATAACAGAAAGTAATCCTTTAAAGGCGCAGTAACTGTTTTTATGCTGAATTGTTCTTTTCACATATAATAAAGATTGGGAACGACTTGTGCTGTTATTACTAGTCTGTACAACATGTCTGACATGGGAACTCGGTATGCTATGTGTTTAGAAGCCATGGTGGAACCCCCTCTTACATTGTACTGAAAGGGCCTTACACTGTAAGGATCACATTTTAAATAAAGAAAGTGGGCCTCAGGATGGTTCTCAGTCTGCAGAGAATCAGGATATGCCATCTAATTCTCCCCAAGTGTCACAACTTTTAACGCCCACACAAGCGATGCCAAGTACTTCTAGTGCGTCTACTTCTTTTACTTTGCAAGATATGGCTGCAGTTATGTCTACTACCCTTACAGAGGTATTGTCTAAACTGCCAGGTTTGCAGGGTAAATGCCATAGGTCAGATATTAATGTAGATACTGAACCCTCTGATGCCTTAGTGGCTATTTCCGATGCACCCTCCCAATGCTCTGATTTGGGGGTTAGGGATTTTATGTCTGAGGGAGAACTTTCAGAGTCAGGAAATTTATTAACTCAGACAGATTCGGACTTCGTGTCCTTTAAATTCAAATTAGAACACCTCCGCTTATTGCTCAGGGAGGTTCTGGCTACTCTGGATGATTGTGACCCGATCATGATTCCCCCAGAAAAATTGTGTAAAATGGACAAATATTTGGAAGTACCTACTTACACGGATGTTTTTCCGGTTCCTAAGAGAATTTTGGAAATTGTTAAGAAGGAATGGGCTAGACCAGGTATACCGTTTTCTCCTAGGGACTAGCCTATCTATGTTGTATTAAATTTTAGATCTAGCAGGGACGTTAATAGTGGTTAATATTATAGTGGTTGTTGAAGTGTGGTGATACTATAGCGTGGTGGTTTAATTATATGTATTCTGACCTTATTTATAACAATCTCAGTTGAGACTTAATAATACTGACAATCATTGTGTATTCTTAATAGCGACTACATTGCCCTACAGCAGTGTTGGTTTAGACTATAGTGAGACGTAACTTAAGTCTATTAAGACAACAATACTGACCATTATTGTCTATTTTGAATAACGATTATACTGCCTAATAGCAGTGCGATCTTACACTATAGTGAAGTAATAACTTATGTATATCAAGCGATGGGTGTGATATATATTTCTAACCTTTGATAAGTGATCACCGACAATTAGCTTCTACTTAAGGCTGTGTTATATTTCTTTCACTAAAAAAGGTTGATAGTGGTAACGATTATCTGAATCTTATTACTACTAATGTATGCGGTTAAGATTTATACACATTGAGCATACCTGAACCGCTGTTAATAAGATTCATAAAATACCGATAATCACTGTCTATCCTTGATAATCACTATACTGTTAAGCATCAGTGTTCTCTCATTAAACAAATGGAACAAATATACGCCTAATAAAAATAGATAGCAGCAGATACAACCTCTGACAGTTGTAAGACTATTCAATATCAACGTTCTCTTACATAATAGTAAGACCATCTATATACCAAATATGAATATATAGTGCCAGATATTTAACATCTTAACCTTATAAGAGTAATCGATGTTAACTAACATATACTTATTGTTGTAACTCATTTTACTATGAGCGGCAGATAGGTAATCACTGACAAACTTTATACTATTTATATACACTATTTTAGTGTTCAGGAGAATTCTGCCTATACGATTTAACTCCTAATAAACCCTGGTTATATGAATGAATGTGCATGATTGTGGAATAAGTATAAATACTTGGCCGATAATCTCAAGAGTGAATCCCAGTATTATTGTGGAGACGTATATAATAAACGGTATTTTCCAGTACCAGCTGTATCTAATTTATACTACTACTGATATCCCAGTGTGAATATTGATGTTAAACACATACTACTCATTTATAACCACTCTAGAAGTAGGGCAACACTAATATACTACTATACACAATAGCTGAATATATAGATAGTCAGATACTCTGACTATATATCCTTCAACTATACCGCATAAATATTTATTCAACAACCTATAACCGCTATCTTATCCTTAATAAAGTATGTCAATAGGTATTCTTTATTGAAAGGTTCAGCATATGATCTAAGTATATTTATCTACACATGTAGAAACTATCTGTTTGTATATTAAGCTGCTTGGGAAAGTACAGTACATACAGTGAATCTATCTGATCATATCAGATACATGCATATTCTTCTACGACTAATCCTATGCAGCTCAATACATAAACTTTATTAATTTGTCTTTTGATCATATGATAAGAACCATCTTTAGAATCTCCACAACAACTATATAAGTGAATCTAATATTTACATATTAGGGCTATGGATTAACAACATCCTAGGTCCAAATTTTCACTATTAATTTTCACATATTTATGTGGACCATTGAATACCTAATATAATACTTATATTTCCACTATTTCCCTGTGTTTTTAAAGTTGTTTTTTTGTGTGTATGTTACATATTCCCTTTTTTTAAGCATGTTTCTATTAAAGATTGATTTTAAATTGCACAGTCCTCCTCCATATTAGTAATTTTTACTAATTTGTCCAATATGGCCTAACAAGGAAAGTGAGTGCTTTCATAGTGTACATCAATATCAGTCTTCGACTGATTTAGCCCTGTTTTATACCGTTTTCTCCCCCTCCTAGTTTTAAGAAAATGTTTCCCATATCTGACACCATGCAGGACTTCTGGCAATTGATTCCCAAGGTGGAGGGAGCTATATCTACTTTAGCTAAACGTACAACTATACCCATTGAGGACAGTTGTGCTTTTAAAGACCCTATGGATAAAAAATTAGAGGGTCTTCTAAAGAAAATATTTGTTCACCAGGGTTTCCTCTTACAGCCTATAGCTTGCATGGTTCCAGTAACTACTGCAGCTGCCTTTTGGTTTGACACCCTGGAAGAGTCTCTGAAGGTTGAGACACCTTTAGAGGACATTTTAGACAGAATTAAGGCTCTTAAACTAGCAAATTCTTTTATGACTGATGCTGCTTTTCAACTTGCAAAATTAGCAGCAAAAAACGCAGGCTTTGCCGTTGTAGCGCGTAGAGCTTTATGGCTAAAGTCATGGTCGGCTGATGTATCATCTAAATCTTAGCTTTTATCTATTCCCTTCAAAGGTAAGACCCTATTCGGGCCGGAGTTGAAGGAAATAATCTCTGACATTACTGGAGGTAAGGGTCACACCCTACCTCAGGACAAGCCCCTCAAGATGAGGAGTAAACAAAATAATTTTCGTTCCTTTGAAATTTTAAAGGAACATCCTCTGCTTCCTCTTCCTCCACTAAGCAGGAAGGGAACGTTGCTCAATCCAAGGCGGTCTGGAGACCTAACCAGGCCTGGAATAAAGGTAAACAAGTCAAAAAGCCCGCTGCTGCTACCAAGACAGCATGAAGGGGCAGCCCCCGATCCGGGACCGGATCTAGTAGGGAGCAGACTCTCTTTCTTTGCTCAGGCTTGGGCAAGGGATGTACAGAATCTCTGGGCATTGGAAATTGTGACCCAGGGGTATCAGTTGGAATTCAAGGACTTGCCCCCAAGGGGAAGATTTCATCTTTCACGATTGTTTGTAGACCAGACAAAAAGATAGGCGTTCTTACGCTGTGTAAAAGACCTCTATACCATGGGTGTAATTTGCCCAGTTCCAGATCGGGAACAGGGGCAGGGGTTCTATTCAAATCTATTTGTGGTTCACAAAAAAGAGGGAACCTTCAGACCGATTTTAGATCTCAAATGTCTAAACAAGTTTCTCAGAGACCCATCGTTCAAGATGGAGACTATTCGTACAATTTTGCCAATGATCCAGGAGGGTTAATACATGACCACGGTGGACCTGAAGGATGTGTACCTTCACATTCCTATCCACAAGGATCATCATCAGTTCCTGCGATTTGCATTTCAGGACAAACATGATCAGTTTGTGGCCCTTCCCTTTGGGTTGGCCACGGCTCCCAGGATCTTCACGAAGGTTCTAGGGTCTCTTCTAGCGGTTCTCAGGCCACGAGGCATAGCGGTGGCGACCTATCTGGACGATATCTTGATCCAGGCGTCAACCTATCATCTGTCCAAATCTCACACGGACATCGTGTTGTCATTTCTGAGAACTCACGGTTGGAAAGGGAATGTAGGAAAGAGTTCACTAGTTCCACAGACAAGAGTTCCATTGCTGGGAACTCTGATCGACTCGGTAGACATGAAAATATTTCTGACAGAAGTCAGAAAATCAAAGATTCTAAGTACTTGCCGGGCTCTGCAGTCCATTCATCGGCCATCAGTGGCTCAGTGTATGGGAGTCATCGGACTAATGGTAGCAGCAATGGATATCATCCCGTTTGCTCGCTTTCATCTCAGACCACTACAACTGTGCATGCTCAGTCAGTGGAATGGGGATTATGCGAATTTATCTCCTCAGATAAATCTGGACCAAGAGACCACAGACTCTCTTCGGTGGTGGTTGTCGCAGGACAATCTGTCCCAAGGGATGTGCTTCCGCAGGCCATCTTGGGTAATAAACAATCTGTTAAGATAAAAACACAAGGAAGAGGCGCCAATGGTGCAGATCAATGATGGTTCTTAGATGGAACTGTTATTAGGCTAACACAGGATACTCACATGTGTAAATGGCAATCAATTATGCCAATAGTAGCAGGCTGGATTTTATCAGCAATCCAGCTAGCTGATCCTAGGGGCAGCTCTCTAACAACTTCCAGTAGGAGAAAATCTGTAGAAAAAAGCAATAGATAGAGGCGCCAATGGTGCAGATCAATAGTAACTTGTAAGTATTTGTATCCAGTTGTATAAACTGTTTCCTCAGGCAGTGAGGAACTGAGGAAACAGTTTCTGAGAAACGCGTCGCACTGTTTCTCCATTGGCCATACTTGTTCTGGCACTGAGATGGGTGTTAAATTTTTATACTTTTAAATAAATATGTTTTTATCTTTATCCACTCGGAGTGCTATGTATGGTTTACTGCTACGCTACATCTAGGGTGTGAATTGTTTACACCAATATACTGCCTTTATCTCCTGGATCAGCCAGCTGACTTGCTGTTAAAATCCAGCCTGTCTCTATAGGCATAACTGATTGCCTTCTATACATGTGAGTACCCTGTGTATACAACTGGATACAAATACTTACAAGTTACTATTGATCTGCACCATTGGCGCCTCTATTGCTTTTTTCTACATCTTGGGTAATAGTAACGACGGACGCCAGTCTTCTGGGCTGGGGTGCAGTCTGGAATTCCCTGAAGGCTCAGGTTGTGTGGACTCAGGCGGAGTCTCAATTGCCAATCAATATTCTGGAACTGAGAGCGATATCCAACGCGCTGCTAGCGTGGCCTCAGTTGGCTTTGGCCAAATTCATAAGATTCCAGTCGGACAATATCACGACTGTGACATATATCAATCATCAGGGTGGAACAAGGAGTTCTCTAGCGATGATAGAAGTATCAAAGATAATTCGATGGGCGGAGGCTCACTCTTGCCATCTGTCTGCAATCTATTTCCCAGGAGTAGAAAACTGGGAAGCGGATTTTCTAAGTCGTCAGACTTTTCATCGGGGGGAGTGGGAACTCTATCCGGAGGTGTTTGCATCATTGATTCGTCAATGGGGCACACCGGAATTGGATCTGATGGCATCTCGACAGAATGCCAAACTTCCACGCTACGGGTCCAGGTCAAGGGATCCCCAGGCTGTACTGATAGATGCTCTAGCAGTACCTTGGTCGTTCAACCTGGCTTATGTGTTTCCACCGTTTCCTTTCCTTCCTTGTGTGATTGCCAGAATCAAACAGGAGAGGGCTTCAGTAATTCTAATAGCGCCTGCGTGGCCACGCAGGACCTGGTATGCAGATCTAGTGGATATGTCGTCTCTGCCACCGTGGAGACTGCCATTGAGGAAGGACCTTCTCATTCAAGGTCCTTTCCAGCATCCAAATCTCACTTCTCTGCAGCTGACTGCTTGGAGATTGAACGCTTGATTTTATCTAAGCGGGGTTTCTCTGAGCCGGTCATTGGTACCTTGATTCAGGCTCGCAAGCCGGTCACTAGAAAAATTTACCATAAGATATGGTGTAAATATCTTTCTTGGTGCGAATCCAAGGGTTACTCATGGAGTAAGATTAGGATTCCTAGGATTTTGTCTTTTCTCCAAGAAGGATTGGAGAAGGGATTATCAGCTAGTTCCTTGAAGGGACAAATTTCTGCTTTGTCAATTTTGCTTCACAAGGGTCTGGCAGATGTCCCAGATGTTCAGGCATTTTGTCAGGTTTTAATCAGAATCAAGCCTGTGTTTAAACCAATTGCTCCGCCATGGAGTATGAATTTAGTTCTTAATGTTCTTCAAGGGGTTCCATTTGAACCCATGCATTCCATACATATTAAACTGTTATCTTGGAAAGTTTTGTTTTTAGTAGCTATTTCTTCGGCTCAAAGAGTTTCTGAGCATTCTGCGTTGCAATGTGATTCCCCTTATCTTATATTCCATTCTGATAAGGTGGTTTTGCGGACTAAACCTGGATTCCTTCCTAAGGTTGTTTCAAATAAGAATATTAATCAGGAAATTGTGGTTCCTTCCTTGTGTCCTAATCCTTCCTCTTAGAAGGAACGTTTGTTACATAATTTGGATGTGGTTCGCTCTTTAAAATTTTATTTACAAGCGACCAAGGATTTCCGTCAAACATCTTCCTTGTTTGTTGTTTATTCTGGGAAGCGTAGGGGTCAAAAAGCTACGGCTACCTCTCTCTCTTTTTGGCTGAGAAGCATCATCCGCTTGGCATATGAGACTGCTGGACAGCAGCCCCCTGAAAGGATTACGGCTCATTCCACTAGAGCTGTGGCTTCCACTGGGGCTTTTAAGAACGATACTTCTGTTGGACAGATTTGTAAGGCTGCGACTTGGTCCTCCCTTCATACTTTTTCCAAATTTTCCAAATTTGATACTTTTGCTTCTTCTGAGGCTATTTTTGGGTGCTTCAAGCAGTGGTGCCTTCCGTTTAGGTTCCTGTCTTGTCGCTCCCTTTCATCAGTGTCCTAAAGCTTTGGTATTGGTATCCCACAAGTAAAGGATGAAACCCGTGGACTTGGTATATCTTGTAAAAGAAAAGGAAATTTATGCTTACCTGATAAATTAATTTCTTTTACAATATACCGAGTCCACGGCCCAACCTGTCATTTTGGGACAGGATTTATTATTTTTGGAAACTTCAGTCACCTCTGCACCTTGTTAGTTCTTTCCTTTTTCTCTTCCTATACCTTCGGTCGAATGACTGGGGGGAGGAGTTAGGGGAGGAGCTATATAGCAGCTCTGCTGTGGTGCTCTTTGCCACTTCCTGTTAGCAGGAGGAATATATCCCACAAGTTAAGGATGAAACCCGTGGACTCGGTATATCGTAAAAGAAATTAATTTATCAGGTAAGCATAAATTTCCTTTTTTTGAACTGCTGCAAAAAATTGCCTGCAAACAACATCAAGAAACAACTATTCTTTTTAAATAAAATTGGGATCTTAGTCACACAATATGGCCATATTTTGCTTAGCCAGTCACCACTTATAAGGTGCCCCAATATAGACTGGTCCTAACACTACAGTCCTTTGCCATAGAGGGCTGAATCATTCCTGCTTTTACTCTTCATAATAGAATGAGACTCCCTGGCTTAAAGGGACACTAAACCCACATTTTTTATTTTGTGATTCAGATAGAGCATGCAATTTTAAGCAACTTTCTAATTTACTCCTATTATCAATTTTTCTTCGTTCTCTTGCTATCTTTATTTGAAAAAGAATGCAATTAAGCTTTTTTTCTTGGTTCAGACTCTGGACAGCACTTTTTCATTGGTGGATGAATTTATCCACGAATCAGCAAGGACAACCCAGGTTGTTCACCAAAAATAGGCTGGCATCTAAACTTACATTTTTGCATTTCAAATAAAGATACCAAGAGAATAAAGAAAAGTTGATAATAGGAGTAAATTAGAAAGCTGCTTAAAATGTCATGCTCTATCTGAATCGCAAAAGAAAAAATTTGGATTCAGTGTCCCTTTAATATTCAAAAATGTTGCATTTGTATTAAAGGGCCATAATACCCAAATGTTTAAACACTTGAAAGTGATGCAGCATAGCTGTAAAAAGCTGACTAGAAAATATCTCCTGAACATCTCGATGTAAAAAAGAAAGATATTTTACCTCAAAAGTTCCTCAGTAGCCACCTCCCATTGTAAAGGATTTCTAAGCAGCATTTTAGTGTGTCTGTCCTGGGACATCTGAAGGGATGAGCATCGTGCACTCTCATCTTATTTCACCAATCAGGTAAAGGAAGTTTACAATGAAATATCATGAGTCAAGTCAAATCTCATGAGATCACAGTAAAAGTTCATGACCTCAGCACTGCTGATGCTGATTGGCTGCTGTTCATTTCTTCATTTTTTTTAATTTTTTTACCTGTAGCTGGGAGCAGTTGAGTATAACTGTTTACACAGAACTTACTCTGCTGAGCTGAGGAGATTGTGAGGTAAAATATCTTCCTTTTTTACATAGAGATACTCAGGTGATATTTTCCTGTCAGCTTTTTACAGTTATACTGCATCAGTTTCAAGTGATTTAGCATATGAGTATTATGTGCCTTTAAAACATTATCAGGGAGACTGACCATCTCCCATTGGTTAAAGCACCCCACCCAAGCTCAGGTGTGCTTATGACAGTGTAATAGAGTTGTGAATATTAAGCCAGGGAGTCTCATTCTATTATGAAGAGTAAAAGCAGGAATGATTCACTCCTCTGTGGCAAAGGACTGTAGTGTTAGGACCAGTCTATATTGGGGCACCTTGTAAGTGGTGACTGGCTAAGCAAAATATGGCCATATTGTGTAATTAAGATCCCAATTTTATTTAAAAAGAATAGTTGTCTCTTGATGTTGTTTGCAGGCAATTTTTTGCAGCAGTTCAAAAAATATGTTGTGCTTTTGAAAATGGACGTGCGCCAATACCTTTTTTGTATATATATGTGTGTGTATGTGTGTGTATGTGTATATATGTGTATATATATATATATATATATATATATATATACAGTATGTGTGTGTGTGTATATATATATATATATATATATATATATATATACAGTATATATACACATGTACATCTTTAGACATTTATATGTCTGTATCTCTATGTTAAGCCCCTTTGCCTGCCTTTTTTTTCCTTTACACCTGAGACCTTATATCATTGAGCCCTTATAACTTTTTTTGTGCAATATTTTTTTTAATATAATAATAATTATCAGATAGTGTTATTATGAGTGTAATTTACTTTGTAATTAATGTTGATCATGTCATGTTAACCCGACGCGCGTTAACTTCAATTGCGCTCAAGCAATTGCGTTTACCTTTAACTTGAAATACGAGCGAAAAAACAAAATTTATGCTTACCAGATCAATTTCTTTCTTTCCGGATATGGAGAGTGCACAACGTCATTCAATTACTAGTGGGAATATCACTCCTGGCCAGCAGGAGGAGGCAAAGTGCACCACAGCAAAGATGTTAAGTGTCACTCCCCCTACCCATAATCCCCAGTCATTCGACCAAAGGGAAATGGAAAAGGAATAACACAAAGGTGTAGATGTGCCTGAGGTTTAGTAAAAAATAACTGTCTTAATAAAGGGTGGGGTCGTGGACTCTCCATATCCGTAAAGACAGAAATTTATCAGGTAAGCATACATTTTGTTTCTCTTACTTGGTGTATTCAGTCCACGGATTCATCCTTACTTGTGAGATATTCTCAATCCCTACAGGAAGTGGCAAAGAGAGCACACGGCAAAGCTGTCCATATAGCTCCCCTCAGGCTCCGCCCCCCCAGTCATTCTCTTTGCCGCTCTAACAAGTAGCATCTCCACGGGAGGATAAAGAGTTAGTGGTGTTAGATTTGTAGTTTTATTTCTTCAATCAAGAGTTTGTTATTTTAAAATAGTGCCGGTTTGTACTATTTACTCTGAGGCAGAAAGTGATGAAGATTTCTGCTGAGAGGAAAAAGATTTTAGCATGTTGTAACTAAAATCCATTGCTGTTCCCACACAGGACTGTTGAGTACCGGAGAACTTCAGTTGGGGGGAACAGTTTGCAGGCTTAACTGCTTAAGGTATGCTCAGTCATTTATCTCTAACAAGACCTGGTAATGCTAGAAGACTGACAGAAATCCCCATGAGGGAAGGTAAGCCATTTTCTGAGACGCAGTATAGAAGGATGGCTTCAGTTAAGGGCTTAAATACTGGTAGACAATGTGATGGGCTAAATCGATTATTTTATTAATGGAATCTTATATTTATTCAAGTGTTTGAAACGTTGTAAACACTTTTGGGGTTTTTATTACGCCTGGCATATTATCAGACGCCTAGTCTGACTCAGGAAGGCCCCATAACTCTGGACTGAAGAGGGAGGGGGCCTCATTTTCGCGCCTCAGTTGCGCAGTTGATTTTCAAGACTGCTTCATGCAGCTTCACGTGTAGAGTCCTGAGAGTGCAGGAGGACATCAAGGAGGCTTATATTTCTGCTACAAATAACCCTAAGGGAAGGTAGGGCCGCAGCAAAGACTGTGGCACCGTGCTGTAGTGTGTTAAACCGGTTGTTTACTGCAATTTGCTCCGGTTTGGTCAATAAGGGGTTAATTGATTTGAAAATTTGTATGAAAATTTCACCACATGATCCTAATGCTTTGAAATGATTGCACAAAGATCGGATGTTTTTTGGTGATTTGGAAAAAAAGTGTGTGCTTTTTATTATTTAAAGACACAGTAACGTTTTTTCAAAAAGTGTTTTTTTCTGTATTGTAGTGCTGTATAAGTCTGTCAAACATGTCTGAGACTTCAGATAGACCTTGTTCTTTATGTTTAAAAGCCATGGCGGTACCCCCATTGCATTTATGTGTAAAGTGTGCTAAAACATCTAAGCATTTTAAAGACCATCCAGTGACACTTAAAAATGTAGCCCAAGATGATTCTTTAACAGAGGGTAATGAGGATAGTCCTTCTTCCTCTCCCCATGTGTCGACACCAGTTACGCCCGCACAAGCGATGCCTAGTACCTCTAGCGCATTGGCCCCTATTACTTTACAACAATTAGCAGCAGTAATGGATAATTCCCTTGCAGCATTTTTATCCAAACTGCCAGTTTTTCCAAGAAAGCGCGATAGCTCAGTTTTAAATACAGAGGATGAGCAATCAGACGCTTTGGATAATTTATCTGTAGTACCCTCACAAAACTCAGAAGTAGCAGTGAGGGAAGGTCTGTCTGAGGGAGAAATTTCTGACACAGGAAAAGTTTCTCAGCGGGCAGATTCAGATTCCTTAGCGTTTAAATTTAAGCTGGAACACCTCCGTGTCCTGCTTAAGGAGGTTTTAGCTACGCTGGATGATTGTGACCCCATGGTGGTCCCAGAAAAATTGTGTAAGATGGACAGGTTTTTAGAGGTCCCTGTATACACTGAGGCATTTCCGATCCCAAAGAGGGTGGCGGATATTGTGACTAGGGAGTGTGAGAGACCAGGTGTACCCTTTGTTCCCCCCCCCCCCTATCTTTAAGAAAATGTTCCCCATAAACGACCCCAGGCGGGACGAGTGGCAGACGGTCCCTAAGGTAGAGGGGGCTGTTTCAACACTTGCTAAGCGTACAACTATACCAATAGAGGACAGTTGTGCTTTCAAAGATCCTATGGGTAAAAAATTGGAAGGATTGCTGAAGAAAATTTTTGTTCAGCAAGGTTTTCTGCTTCAACCAATTGCCTGCATTATTCCTGTAACTACTGCAGCGGCTTTTTGGTTCGAGGCCCTGGAGGAGTCGCTCCAGAGGGAGACTTCATACGATGAGGTCATGGATAGAATTCATGCTCTAAAGCTGGCTAATTCTTTTATCACTGATGCCGCTCTCCAGTTAGCTAAACTAGCGGCGAAAAACTCAGGTTTTGCCATCATGGCGCGAAGAGCGCTTTGGCTCAAGTCATGGTCGGCGGATGTGTTGTCCAAAACAAAACTGTTAAATATTCCCTTCAAGGGGAAGACCCTTTTCGGCCCAGAGCTGAAAGAAATTATTTCAGATATCACTGGGGGCAAGGGTCATGCCCTTCCACAAGATAGGCCGTTTAAGGCTAAAAACAAAGCTAATTTTCGCTCCTTTCGCAACTTCAGGAGCGGACCTGCTGCAACCTCTGCTGTCGCAAAGCAAGATAACGCTTCCCAGCCCAAAGCAACCTGGAAACCCTTGCAGGGCTGGAATAAGGGTAAACAGGCCAAGAAGCCTGCTCCTGCTACCAAGACAGCATGAAGGGGTAGCCCCCGATCCGGGACCGGATCTAGTAGGGGGCAGACTTTCTCTCTTTGCTCAGGCTTGGGCAAGAGACGTTCCGGAACCCTGGGCATTAGAAATAGTTGCTCAGGGGGTACCTTCTAGAATACAAAGATTCTCCCCCAAGGGGAAGGTTCCACATGTCTCGTTTGTCTTCAGACCAAACAAAGACACAGGCGTTCTTACGCTGGGTAGAAGATCTCCTAAAAATGGGAGTAATACACCCAGTTCCAATTGCAGAACAAGGACTGGGCTTTTACTCAAACCTGTTCGAAGTTCCCAAAAAGGAGGGAACTTTCAGGCCAATCCTGGATCTAAAGATTCTAAACAAATTCCTCAGAGTTCCGTCTTTCAAGATGGAAACCATTCGGACAATCTTACCAATGATCCACGAAGGTCAATATATGACTACCGTGGATCTAAAGGATGTGTACCTACATATTCCTATCCACAAAGATCACCATCAGTTCCTAAGGTTCGCCTTTCTGGACAAACATTACCAGTTCGTGGCCCTTCCTTTCGGGTTGGCCACCGCTCCCAGAATTTTCACAAAGGTGCTAGGGTCCCTTCTGGCGGTGCTAAGACCGCGGGGCATTGCAGTAGCACCTTACCTAGACGACATATTAATACAGGCGTCGTCTTTCCACAGAGCCAAGGCTCATACGGACATTGTTCTGGCCTTTCTAAGGTCTCACGGGTGGAAGGTGAACGTAGAAAAAAGTTCTCTGTTCCCGCTTACAAGGGTTCCCTTCCTGGGAACACTAATAGACTCGGTAGAAATGAAAATCTTTCTGGCAGAGGTCAGGAAGTCCAAACTGTTGAACACCTGCTGAGCTCTTCATTCCATTCCTCGGCCTTCTGTGGCTCAGTGCATGGAGGTAATTGGTTTAATGGTGGCGGCAATGGACGTAGTCCCTTTTGCCCGAATTCATCTCAGACCACTGCAACTTTGCATGCTCAAGCAGTGGAATGGGGATTACGCAGATTTATCTCCTCAAATACAAATGGACCAGAAAACCAGAGACTCTCTTCTCTGGTGGTTGTCTCAAGATCACCTGTCTCAGGGGATGAGTTTCCGCAGACCGGAGTGGATCATTGTCACGACCGATGCCAGTCTGTTAGGCTGGGGTGCGGTCTGGAACTCCCTGAAGGCTCAGGGTCTATGGTCTCGGGAAGAATCTCTTCTCCCGATAAACATTTTGGAGCTGAGAGCGATATTCAACACGCTCCAGGCATGGCCTCAACTAGCGGAGGCCCAATTCATCAGATTTCAGTCGGACAACATCACGACTGTAGCGTACATCAATCATCAGGGATGAACAAAGAGTTCCCTAGCGATGAAGGAAGTATCCAAGATCATCAAATGGGCGGAGGATCACTCCTGCCATCTATCTGCAATTCACATCCCAGGGGTAGACAACTGGGAGGTGGATTTTCTAAGTCGTCAGACTTTTCATCCGGGGGAGTGGGAACTCCACCCGGAGGTTTTTGTTCAGCTGACCCAGCTATGGGGCATTCCAGAATTGGATCTGATGGCGTCCCGTCAGAACACCAAACTTCCCCTTTACGGATCCAGATCCAGGGATCCCAAGGCGGCATTGATAGATGCTTTAATAGCGCCTTGGTCATTCAGTCTAGCTTATGTCTTTCCACCGTTTCCTCTTCTTCCTCGGCTAATAGCCAGAATCAAACAGGAGAAGGCTTCAGTAATTCTGATAGCGCCTGCGTGGCCACGCAGGACTTGGTATGCAGACCTAGTGGACATGTCATCGGTCCCACCATGGAAACTGCCATCGAGGCAGGATCTTCTAATTCAAGGTCCTTTCAAGCATCCAAATCTAGTTTCTCTGCAACTGACTGCTTGGAGATTGAACGCTTAATTCTAGCTAAGCGTGGTTTCTCTGAATCAGTTATAGACACTCTGATACAGGCCAGAAAGCCTGTCACCAGGAAAATTTACCATAAGATATGGCGGAAATATCTTGGTTGGTGTGAATCCAAGGGTTACTCGTGGAGTAAGGTTAGGATTCCAAGGATACTAGCTTTTCTCCAAGAAGGATTGGAGAAAGGTCTGTCAGCTAGTTCCTTAAAAGGACAGATATCTGCTCTGTCTATTCTGTTACATAAGCGCCTGGCAGCTGTACCAGACGTTCAGGCGTTTTCACAGGCCCTAGTTAGAATCAAGCCTGTTTACAAGCCTGTGGCTCCTCCTTGGAGTCTAAATTTAGTTCTTTCAGTTCTTCAAGGGGTTCCGTTTGAACCTTTACATTCCATAGATATTAAGTTATTATCTTGGAAAGTTTTGTTTTTAGTAGCCATTTCTTCTGCTCGAAGAGTTTCTGAATTGTCTGCTTTGCAGTGTGATTCACCCTATCTGGTGTTCCATGCAGATAAGGTTGTTTTGCGTACCAAACCTGGTTTTCTTCCAAAAGTGGTTTCTAATAAGAATATTAACCAGGAAATTATTGTTCCTTCTCTATGTCCTAATCCAGTTTCTAGGAAGGAACGACTTTTACACAATCTTGACGTGGTTTGTGCTTTAAAATTCTATTTAAAAGCAACTAAAGATTTCAGACAAACATCATCCTTGTTTGTCGTCTATTCTGGTAAGAGGAGAGGTCAGAAAGCGACTGCTACCTCTCTTTCCTTTTGGCTGAAAAGCATCATCCGATTGGCTTATGAGACTGCTGGACAGCAGCCTCCCGAACGAATTACAGCTCATTCCACCAGAGCTGTGGCTTCCACATGGGCTTTCAAGAATGAGGCTTCTGTTGAACAGATTTGATCGCCAAATTTTACAAATTCGATACTTTTGCTTCTTCGGAGGCTATTTTTGGGAGAAAGGTTTTGCAAGCAGTGGTGCCTTTCGTTTAGGTGACCTGACTTGTTCCCTCCCTTCATCCGTGTCCTAAAAGCTTTGGTATTGGTATCCCACAAGTAAGGATGAATCCGTGGACTGAATACACCAAGTAAGAGAAAACAGAATTTATGCTTACCTGATAAATTACTTTCTCTTACGGTGTTTTCAGTCCACGGCCCGCCCTGACATTTAAGTCAGGTTCAAATTTAATTTAAAATAACTACAGTCACCACTGCACCCTATGGTGCTATATGGACAGCTTTGCTGTGTGCTCTCTTTGCCACTTCCTGTAGGGATTGAGAATATCCCACAAGTAAGGATGAATCCGTGGACTGAATACACCGTAAGAGAAAGTAATTTATCAGGTAAGCATAAATTCTGTTTTTTTTTGCTAAGATAGGAGAGTCCACGACGTCATTCAATTACTAGTGGGAACCAATACACAAGCTAGAGGACACAGAATGAACAGGGAGGGAGAACATGACAGGCAGACCTAAACAGAAGGCACCGCCGCTTGAAGAACCTTTCTTCCAAAAGAGGCCTCAGCCGAGGCAAAAGTATCAAATTTATAAAATTTGGAAAAAGTATGCAGAGAGGACCAAGTTGCAGCCTTGCAAATCTGTTCCACAGAATCTTCATTTTTGAAAGCCCAAGAAGAGGAGACAGCCCTAGTGGAATGAGCTGTAATTCTCTCAGGAGGCTGCTTTCCAGCAGTCTCATAAGCAAAACAAATTATACTTCTCAACCAGAGGGAAAGAGAAGTAGCAGTAGCCTTTTTGACCCTTACGCTTTCCTGAGAAACAAACAAACAGGGCAGAAGACTGACGAAAATCCTTAGTCGCCTGTAGGTAGAATTTTAGAGCACGCACAACATCCAAGTTGTGCAACAGAAGTTGTTTATGAGGAGGATTGGGACAGAGAGAAGGAACAACAATTTCCTGATTTAATATTTCTAACCGAAACCATTTTAGGAAGAAACTCCAATTTAGTAAGAAGAACCGCCCTATCCACATGAAAGATAAGGTAAGGCGAATCACTGCAAAGCCGAGAGTTCCGAAACACTTCGATCAGAAGAGATAGCAATTAGAAACAAAACCTTCCAAGATAGCAAAACAGAGCCTGCTGCAAAACTTTAAGAACAAGATTAAGGCTCCAAGGAGGAGCAACAGGTTTAAACATAGGCCTGATTCTGACCAGGGCCTGACAAAAAGATTGAACATCTTGCACATCCGCCAGACGAGTGTGTCACAAAATAAATAATGCAGAAATCTGACCTTTCAGAGAACTGATTGACAACCCTTTCTCCAGACCTTCCTGGAGAAAAGACACAATTCTAGGAATCCTGACCCTACTCCAAGAATAGCCCTTAGATTCACACCAATAAAGGTATTTACGCCATACCTTATGGTAAATTTTTCGAGTAACAGGCTTGCGTGCCTGGATCATGGTCTTAATGACCGGCTCAGCTTCAGAGAAACAAGATTTGGATGGAGGATTGGACCCTGAGTTAGAAGGTCCTTCCTCAGAAGCAACCTCCAAGGTGGCCGAGATTACATCTTCACTAGGTCGGCATCCCAGATCCTGCGATGCCATGCAGGAGCTATTAGAATTACCGATGCTCTCTCCTGTTTGATACGGCAATAACTCGTGGAAGGAATGCAAACGGAGTAAACAGGTATGCTAGACCGAAATCCCAAGGAACCGCCAGAGCATATATCAGAGTGGCCTGAGAATCTCTTGACCTTGAACTGTACCTTGGAAGCTTGGCGTTCTGCCGAGACGCCATCAGATCTAACTCCGGCACCCCCCATTTGAGGGTTAACCTGGAGAACACCTCCGGATGGAGAGCCCACCCCCCGGGATGAAATGTCTGTCTGCTCAGGAAATCCGCTTCCCAGTTGTCCACTCAAGAAATGTGGATGGCAGATAGACAATGGCAGCGGGCAACAATTTATCTCTTAAATTGAAGTGTTCTAGCTAAGCATGCAGCACAGAATTGCATAGGCAAAACAATTTGTTCCTCTAGGCATAACAAATATTTGTCAAAAGACCGTCTTCCATGTCCATAATACTAAATAAAAAATTCCCCAAATTATAGAAATGTTTTAAATACACTGTCACTTTAAGAATTTTTAATATCACAGCCTCTTAACGTTATGCAAAAAATCTTTAAAATAATAAACCAATCAGGCCCCCTACACTTTAGACAGGCTGAAGTGCCTTACCGTAATACTTATACACAATTTGGCTGCCAGAAGTCTCCAAAATGATCGTATAGTAGATCGACACTGAAGAGACTGAAATTCAATGATGCCACTCTGCTCCGTGAATATCCAATAGCAGAGAGAAGTCACATGACCGGCAGAGAGAGGAACTAGGCAGTAAGTAAAAGGCGCACTTCTCCCTCTGCCTATAACACCAGAGCTAAATTTACACAAACGTTCAAGCAGTCTGTCAGCCTAAGCAAGCAAAGAAACCCAACTGCCAAATTTTAAGTTTAAGCTGTAAGCGTATCATGTCCGACAGACATCGCATCATGTCCGCCAGACATTGCTGAATGCCGACAGCATATGATGTCGGCATTTATCATTGCACAAGCAGTTCACCAGAACTGCTTGTGCAATGCCGCCCCCTGCAGATTTGCGGCCAATTGGCCGCTAGCAGAGGGTGTCAATCAGCCTGATCGCATAGGATCGGGCAGATTACAGACCTCAGCCTCAGAGGCAGGAGACCAGTTATGGAGCAGCTTGATAATTTCGGCCCCCTAGTCTCAACATACATAATGTGCCTGCCCACTGCCAAATAAAATCCTGTATAAAGGATTTTAAAAATGTCCCCATCTACTGCATATGAAATATTCTTCTGAAGTGCAAGTCTCCAACACCTAGAAGACAAAAGCAGTTACCCGCAGTCTAGCTGTCAGTCAGGAAGTAAGCTCACAAGGCGTGATCCTTGCTTGCAGGGAAAAGTACCCGAAAAATAAATTCATTTCTTCAGACACCAAACTTCACCTCCGCCATTGACAGAGACAAAGAGAATAACTGGGGATTATGGGTAGGGGAGTGACACTTAAAGCTTTGCTGTGGTGCTCTTTGCCTCCTCCTGCTGGTCAGGAGTGATATTCCCCACTAGTAATTGAATGATGTCATGAACTCTCCATATCTTAGGAAAGAAAACCAGACGCTTATAAACGCCTGTAATAAACCCCTTATCGCTCGTGCGTACCTGTTAGCGATCCACTCATAATCTAGCCCTATAACAGCATTGTTCTCTGCTAAAATTACTTCATGGTTATAAACGTTGAGGAACTGTAATTCAAGTTTTTTGGGATATATTGCCAAATTCTTTTGGTATTCTTTTACTTTTAGCCACCATCATAACTTTATTTAAAAACTGGGAAGAAATTATTTTGTGGATATTATTATTATTATCATTTATTTGTAAAGTGTCGCCAAATTCCGTAGCGCTGGGTACAATGATAGGGGTATACAATGACAAAGATTTGTGATAAAATACAAAACTAAATAAATCTAGTACAGGAGGAAGAGGGCCCTGCTCCGGAGAGCTCACAGCCTATAGGTTATAGGTGCAGACATAAGGTTGGGGTAGCTTGTTACATCGGTTGTATTTGCAGCAGTGAGTCAGGCACTTCATGTACATGCATTAGTTTGGTTCGGATGAGGGATGGAGGAGAGATGGTAAGCCTCTCTGAATAAGTGAATAGGGTAACCAACTGTACTGCCTTCCATTACGTTTGCGCTATTGTCTTCATAGATCTCTATTTAATATCAACTGATTTGTAATCTTTATTTTCTGCCCTGTTGCTGTAATCCTCTCTGAAGATCATAGATATACTTAATAAATATAATGCTACCATTTGCAAAACAGTTAATATACAATTTAAGACTATGGGGGTGGAAAAATATTTGGCGTGTAGGATAAAAAAATATATAATGGAATAAACTAATATTAAAGCAACATTCTAATGCAAAAATGGTGAACTGCTAGAGCATGTCATTTTTGCATTACTGACAATAAATATCGCCTAGATTTTGAGTTCTGCGTTAGCCTTATAAAGCAGCGTTAAGGGGTCCTAACGCTGCTTTTTAACGCCCGCTGATATTACGAGTACGGCAGGTACAGGTGTACCGCTCACTTTTCTTCCGCGACTTTTGGCTACCGCAAATCCCCTTACATCAATTGCGTATCCTATCTTTTTAATGGGATTTGCCTAACGCCGGTATTACGAGTCTTGGAAGAAGTGAGCGGTACAGCCTCTACCTCCAAGTCTCCTGCCGCATTTAAAAGTCAGTAGTTAAGAGTTTTATGGGCTAACGCCAGAACATAAAGCTCTTAACTAAAGTGCTACAAAGTACACTAACACCCATAAACTACCACCCCTAAACCGAGGCCCCCCCCCACATCGCAAACACTATAATAAAATTATTTAACCCCTAATCTTCCGCCCGGACATCACCGCCTCCTACATTATAGCTATGAACCCCTAATCTGCTGCCCCTAACATCGCCGACACCTACATTAGATTTATTAACCCCTAATCTGCCCCCCCAACGTCGCCGCCACCTACCTACACTTATTAACCCCTAATCTGCCAACCGGACATCGCCGCCACTATAATAAATGTATTGACTCCTAAACTGCCGCAATCCCGCCTCGCAAACACTATAATACATTTTATTAACCCCTAATCTGCCTCCCCCAACGTCGCCGCCACCTACCTACAATTATTAACCCCTAATCTTCCACCCCCAACGTCGCCGCTATTATAATAGTTATTAACCCCTAACACCCCCCTAAGTTAAATATAATTTAAATAAAACAAAATAAATTTACTATAATTAAATAAATTATTCCTATTTAAAAATAAATACTTACCTATAAAATAAACCATAAGATGGCTACAATATAACTATTAGTTACATTGTAGCTATTTTAGGATTTATATTTATTTTACAGGCAACTTTGTATTTATTTTAACTAGGTACAATAGCTATCAAATAGTTATTAACTATTTAATAGCTACCTAGTTAAAATAATTACTAATCTGCCGACCGGACCTCGCCGCTACGCTAATAAATGTATTAACCCCTAAAGCTAAGTCTAACCCTAACCCTAACACCCCCCCTAAGTTAAATATAATTTAAATCTAACGAAATAAAATAAATCTTATTAAATAAATTAATCCTATTTAAAGCTAAATACTTACCTGTAAAATAAACCCTAATATAGCTACAATATAACAAATAATTATATTGTAGATATTTTAGGATTTATATTTATTTTACAGGCAACTTTGTATTTATTTTAACTAGGTACAATAGCTATTAAATAGTTATTAACTATTTAATAGCTACAATGTTAAAATAATTACAAAATTACCTGTAAAATAAATCCTAACCTAAGTTACAAATACACCTAACACTACACTATCAATACATTAATTAAATAAATTAACTACAATTATCTACACTAAAATACAATTAAATAAACTAAACTATATTACCAAAAAAAACAAACACTAAATTACAAAAAATAAAAAATATTACAAGAATTTTAATCTAATTACACCTAATCTAAGCCCCCTAATAAAATAAAAAAGCCCCCCAAAATAATAAAATTCCCTACCCTATACTACAAAAGTAATCAGCTCTTTTACCAGCCCTTAAAAGGGTTTTTTTGTGGGGCATTGCCCCAAAGTAATCAGCTATTTTACCTGTAAAATAAAATACAAGACCCCCCTCCAACATTACAACCCACCACCCACATACCCCTACTCTAAAACCCACCCGATCCCCCCTTAAAAAAACCTAACACTACCCCATTGAAGATCACCCTACCTTGAGCCGTGTTCACCCAGCCCGGCACCGATGGGCCAGAATAGGACATCCGGAGCGGCAGAAGTCTTCATCCGATCGGGGCAGAAGAGGTCCTCCATCCAGCAGAAGTCTTCATCCATGCGGCGCGGAGCGGGTCCATCTTCAAGACATCCGACGCGGAGCATCCTCTTCTTCTCGACGACGAATGAAGGTTCCTTTAAATAACGTCATCCAAGATGGCGTCCCTCGAATTCCGATTGGCTGATAGGATTCTATCAGCCAATCGGAATTAAGGTAGGAAAAATCCGATTGGCTGATGTAATCAGCCAATCGGATTGAAGTTCAATCCGATTGGCTGATTGGACCTCGCATTCTATTGGCTGATCCAATCAGCCAATCGGAATGAACTTCAATCCGATTGGCTGATTACATCAGCCAATCGGATTTTTCCTACCTTAATTCCGATTGGCTGATAGGATTCTATCAGCCAATCGGAATGCAAGGTCAATTCTATTGGCTGATCCTATCAGCCAATCGGAATTAAGGTAGGAAAAATTTAGGTAGGAAAAATCTGATTGGCTGGTGTAATCAGCCAATCGGATTGAAGTTCAATCCGATTGGCTGATTGGATCAACCAATAGAATGCGAGGTCAATTCTATTGGCTGATCCAATCAGCCAGTCGGATTTTTCCTACCTTAATTCCGATTGGCTGATAGAATCCTATCAGCCAATCGGAATTCGAGGGACGCCATCTTGGATGACGTCATTTAAAGGAACTTTTGTTAGTCGTCGGGAAGAAGAGGATGCTCCGCGTCGGATGTCTTGAAGATGAACCCGCTCCGCGCCGGATGGATGAAGATAGAAGATGCCGCTTGGGTGAAGACTTCTGCTGGATGGAGGATCTCTTCTGCCCCGATCGGATGAAGACTTCTGCCGCTCCGGATGTCCTATTCTGGCCCATCGGTGCCCGGCTGTGTGAACACGGCTCACGGTAGGGTGATCTTCAATGGGGTAGTGTTAGGTTTCTTTTGCATGATGTACCGAGTCCACGGATTCATCCTTAATTGTGGGATATTATCCTTCCTAACAGGAAGTGGCAAAGAGAGCACCATAGCAGAGCTGTCTATATAGCTCCCCCCTTAACTCCACCCCCCAGTCATTCTCTTTGCCGGCTCTAAGCAGAAAGGGTAAAGTGAAAGAGGTGTTAGGCTGTTGGTTTTATTTTATCTGCAATCAAGAGTTTGTTATTTTTAAATGGTACCGGTGTTGTACTATTTACACTCAGGCAGGACATATATGAAGATTTCTGCCTGGAGGATTATGATCTTAGCATTTGTAACTAAGGTCCACTGCTCTTCCCACAGAAGCTGAGGAGTACAGGAAAACTTCAGTGTGAGGAACGGTTTCTTGCTATACAGCAATGAGGTATGTTCAGTCATATTTTCTGCAGAGACTGTGTTAACTCAGAAAGGCTGACAGTATCCCCATTAGGGGAAGGGTAAGCAGTAATCCTAGTGTTATAAGAGTCTTTACTAGCTTGCATAAAGGGCTAATTTTTTGGGCACTCTGTTTATGAGAAATTGGGACAAACGTTTGTGTGTTCTGGCAGTACCGTTTTTCATTTTTATGGGACATTTGCTTGAGGGTTAATTTGACTTATTTGGGGTTGTTATAACCCACATGGGTTTCAGACAAGGTTTGTTAGATTTGTGTAGGCCCCAGCAACATCGAGCGAGGTGGGCGGGGCCTATTTTCGCGCCTCAGTTGCGCATTTAGTTATACAGACAAGCAGAAGGCAACTTCTCCTGAGGTCCTGATAGTCTTCTGAGGGCCTAATCGAAGCTTTAACCCCATATTATCGTTTCCTAAGGGCAGGTAGGGCCACAGCAGAGCTGTGGCAAGGTGCTATAGGGGTTTTTAACCGGTTTTAGACAATTATCAATCCGGTATTTTCATTTGGGGGTTTATTGGTGCAATCCTTCTAAAGCTTAGTGGGTACACTGTTAAAATTTCGGAAAATTTTAAGCAATTTTAACCTGTTTTGCAGTTTGTGTATGCCTTTTTTTCTCTTAAAGGCACAGTACAGTTTTTGCAAATTGTGTTTTTTTCATTAAATAAAGTGTTTTCCAAGCTTGCTTGCTTCATGACTAGCCTGTTAAACATGTCTGACACTGAGGGAACTCATTGCTCAATTTGTTTAGAAGCCATTGTGGAACCCCCTCTTAGAATGTGTCACACTTGTACTGATATGTCTATAAATTGCAAACGGCATATTTTGACTTATACAAATTTGGCATTAAATGATTCTCAGACAGAAGGAAATCAGGTTTTGCCATCTAGTTCTCCCCAAGTGTCACAACCAGTAACGCCCGCACAAGCGACGCAAAGTACTTCTAGTGCATCTAATTCTTTCACCTTGCAAGATATGGCTTCAGTTATGAATACTACCCTCACATAGGTTTTATCTAAACTGCCAGGGTTGCAAGGGAAGCGCAGTAGCTCTGGGTTAAGAACAAATGCTAAGCCTTCTGACGCTTTAGTAGCCGTATCCGATATTCCCTCACAATGTTCTGAGGTAGGGATGAGGGATTTGCTGTCTGAGGGAGAGATTTCTGATTCAGGAAAGATGTTCCCTCAGACAGATTCAGATATGACGGCATTTAAATTTAAGCTAGAGCACCTCCGCTTATTGCTCAGGGAGGTTTTAGCTACTCTGGATGATTGTGACCCTATTGTCGTTCCACAGAAATTGTGTAAAATGGACAAATATTTAGAGGTTCCTGTTTACACTGATGTTTTTCCGGTCCCTACGAGGATTTCGGACATTGTTACTAAGGAGTGGGATAGACCAGGTATTCCGTTCGCTCCCCCTCCTGTTTTTAAGAAAATGTTTCCCATTTCTGACACCATAAAGGACTCATGGCAGACGGTCCCTAAGGTGGAGGGAGCTATTTCTACTCTGGCTAAGCGTACAACTATACCTATTGAAGACAGTTGTGCTTTCATTGATCCTATGGATAAAAAGTTATAGGGTCTCCTAAAGAAAACTTTTGTTCATCAAGGTTTTCTTCTTCAACCTATAGCATGCATTGTTCCTGTAACCACTGCAGCTGCCTTTTGGCTTGAGGCTCTAGAAGAGGCTCTTCAGATGGAGTCCCCACTAGATGATATTTTGGACAGAATTAAGGCTCTTAAGTTGGTTAATTCTTTTATTACAGATGCCGCTTTTCATCTTGCTAAGTTAGCGGCAAAGAATTCAGGTTTTGACATTTTAGCGCGTAGAGCGTTATGGCTTAAGTCCTGGTCAGCTGATGTGTCATCTAAATCTAAGCTTTTGTCCATCCCTTTCAAAGGTAAGACCCTATTCGGGCCTGCACTGAAAGAGATCATTTCAGACATTACTGGAGGGAAGGGTCATACCCTCCCTCAGGATAAGTCAAATAAGACAAGGACCAAACAAAATAATTTTCGTTCCTTTCGAAACTTCAAGAGTGGTCCCACTTCCTCTTCCTCTGCTGCAAAGCAAGAGGGGAACTTTGCTCAATCCAAGCCAACCTGGAGACCTAATCAGGCTTGGAACAAGGGTAAACAGGCCAAAAAGCCTGCTGCTGCCACTAAGTCAGCATGAAGGGGTAGCCCCCGATCCGGGACCGGATCTAGTAGGGGGCAGACTCTCTCTCTTTGCTCAGGCCTGGGCAAGAGACATGCATGATTCCTGGGCAGTAGAAATTGTAACCCAGGGATACCTTCTAGATTTTGAGGATTCCCCTCCAAGGGGAAGGTTCCATCTTCCTCAATTGTCTGTAAACCCGACAAAAAGAGAGGCGTTCTTACGCTGTGTAGAAGACCTTTATACCATGGGATCTTTCAAGATGGAGACCATTCGGACTATCTTACCATTGATCCAGGAGGGTCAATATATGACCACCGTGGACTTTAAGGATGCGTATCTACACATTCCTATCCACAAAGATCATCACCAGTTCCTCAGGTTCGCCTTTCTGGACAAGCATTATCAGTTTGTGGCTCTTCACGAAGGTGCTAGGGTCCCTTCTGGGGGTTCTAAGGCCTCGGGGCATAGCAGTGGCGCCTTATCTAGACGACATTCTAATTCAAGCGTCAACTTTCCAACTAGCCAAGTCTCACACGGACTTAGTGTTGGCCTTTTGTAAGATCTCACAAGAGTTTCATTTCTAGGGACTCTGATAGACTCTTTGGATATGAAAATATTTCTGACGGAGGTCAGGAAATCAAAGATTTTGTCCACCTGCCAAGCTCTTCACTCCATTCCTCGGCCGTCAGTGGCTCAGTGTATGGAGGTAATCGGTCTAATGGTAGCGGCAATGGACATAGTTCCGTTTGCTCGCTTGCATCTCAGACCACTGCAACTTTGCATGCTCAATCAGTGGAATGGGGATTATGCGGATTTGTCTCCTCAGATAAATCTGGATCAAGAGACCAGAGACTCTCTTCTTTGGTGGTTGTCACAGGATCATCTGTCCTAGGGAATGTGTTTCCGCAGGCCAGAATGGGTTATAGTGACGACAGGCGCCAGCCTTCTGGGCTGGGGTGCAGTCTGGAATTCCCTGAAAGCACAGGGTTTGTGGACTCGGGAGGAGGCTCTCCTACCGATAAATATTCTGGAATTAAGAGCGATATTCAATGCTCTCCAGGCATGGCCTCAGCTGGCTTCAGCCAGATTCATCAGGTTTCAGTCGGACAATATCACGACTGTGGCTTCTATCAATCATCATGGCGGAACAAAGAGTTCCTTAGCAATGATAGAGGTCTCAAGGATAATCCGATGGGCAGAGGCTCACTCTTGCCATCTGTCAGCGATCTATATCCCAGGTGTAAAGAACTGGGAGGCAGATTTTCTAAGTCGTCAGACTTTTCATCCGGGGGAGTGGGAACTCCATCCGGAGGTGTTTGCTCAACTTGTTCGGCTATGGGGCACACCAGAATTGGATCTGATGGTGTCTCGTCAGAACGCCAAACTTTTTTGTCACGGCTCCAGGTCAAGGGATCCTCAGGCTGTACTGATAGATGCTCTAGCAGTACCCTGGTTGTTCAACCTGGCTTATGTGTTTCGACCTTTCCCTCTCCTTCAACGTCTAATTGCCAGAATCAAACAGGAGAGAGCATCAGTGATTTTGATAGCTCCTGCGTGGCCACGCAGGACTTGGTATGCAAACCTGGTGGACATGCCATCTCTTCCACCATGGTCTCTGCCACTGAGACAGGACCTTCTGATTCAAGGTCCTTTCAAGCATCCAAATCTAATTTCTTCAACTGACTGCTTGGTGATTGAACACTTGATTCTATCAAAGCGGGGTTTCTCTGAGTCGGTCATAAATACCTTGATTCAGGCTCGAAAGCCTGTTACCAGGAAAATCTGTCATAAGATATGGCGTAAATATCTTTTTTGGTGCGAATCCAGAGGTTTCTCCTGGAGTAAAATAAGGATTCCTAAGATTTTGTCTTTTCTACAAGAGGGATTGGAGAAAGGATTGTCAACTAGTTCCCTAAAAGGACAGATATCTGCTCTGTCTATTTTGTTGCACAAGCGTCTGGCCGATGTTCCAGACGTTCGGGCTTTTTGTCAGGCTTTAGCTAGAAAAAAGCCTGTGTTTAAACCTGTTGCTCCGCCATGGAGTCTAAATTTAGTTCTTAGAGTTCTTCAGGGGGTTCCGTTTGAACCCATGCATTCCATAGATATTAAGCTTTTATCTTGGAAAGTTTTATTCCTAGTTGCTATCTCTTCAGCTCGTAGAGTTTCTGAACTATCTGCATTACAATGTGACTCACCTTATCTTGTGTTCCATGCTGATAAGGTGGTTTTGCGTACCAAGCCTAGGTTCCTACCTAAAGTTGTTACGAACAAGAATATCAATCAGGAAATTGTTGTTCCTTCTCAGTGTACTAATCCTTCTTGTAGGAAGGAACGTCTGTTGCACAACTTGGACGTGGTTCGTGCTTTGAAATTTTATTTACAGGCAACCAAAGATTTTCGTCAAACATTTTCTTTGTTTGTGGTCTATTCTGGAAAGCGTAGGGGTCAAAAGGCTACAGCGACTTCTCTTTCCTTTTGGCTGAAAAGCATCATCCGTTTGGCTTATGAGACTGCTGGACAGCAGCCTCCTGAAAGGATTACAGCTCATTCTACTAGAGCGGTTACTTCCACATGGGCTTTTAAAAATGATGCTTCTGTTGAACAGATTTGTAAGGCTGGTCTTCGCTCCATACCTTTTCCAAATTTCACAAATTTGATACTTTTGCTTCTTCGGAGGCTATTTTTGGGAGAAAGGTTTTGCAAGCAGTGGTGCCTTCCGTTTAGGTTCCTGTCTTGTCCCTCCCTTCATCCGTGTCCTAAAGCTTTGGTATTGGTATCCCACAGGTAAGGATGAATCAGTGGACTCGGTACATCATGCAAAAGAAAACAAAATTTATGCTTACCTGATAAATTTCTTTCTTTTGCGATGTACCGAGTCCACGGCCCGCCCTGTCTATTCAAGACAGATGGTATTTTTATTATAAACTTCAGTCACCTCTGCACCTTATAGTTTCTCCTTTTTCTTCCTTGGCCTTCGGTCGAATGACTGGGGGGTGGAGTTAAGGGGGGAGCTATATAGACAGCTCTGCTGTGGTGCTCTCTTTGCCACTTCCTGTTAGGAAGGATAATACCCCACAAGTAAGGATGAATCCATGGACTCGGTACAACGCAAAAGAAAGAAATTTATCAGGTAAGCATAAATTTTGTTTTTTTTAAGGGGGGATCGGGTGGGTTTTAGAGTAGGGGTGTGTGGGTGGTGGGTTGTAATGTTGGAGGGGGGTCTTGTATTTTATTTTACAGGTAAAAGAGCTGATTACTTTGGGGCAATGCCCCGCAAAAATAATTTTATTATTTTGGGGGGCTTTTTTATTTTATTAGGGGGCTTAGATTAGGTGTAATTAGATTAAAATTCTTGTAATATTTTTTTTTTTTTCCTTCCAACTGATATTTATTAAATTCAAGAAGTTGTACATAGTGGAAGTCGCAGCTTCCTATAGTAGTATACATACTCAGTTGGATTTTACATAAACAGATATACATCAGTTTACCTTAAACAATTTACTGTCGTAAATAGAAAGATAATTAGTTTGAGAAAAGAAAAGAAAAAGAGGGGGAAAGAGAAGAGGTAATGGGTAAGGGGGGATGCCTGACAACCTATTTTGTTTGTGATATTTGCGGTCTTGTGATCTTGAAGGTTTAGTGTAAAGTTTGTGTGTTCACCCTAACATATTGGAGATACTTAGTTGAGCCTGCTGTGTGTTACTCGGGAAGGCCTGTATTAAAATTCTTGTAACATTTTTTTATTATTTTGTAATTTAGTGTGGGGGTTTTTAGTAATATAGTTTAGTTTATTTAATTGTATTTTAGTTTAGATCATTGTAGGTAATTTAATTAATTAATTTATTGATAGCGTAGTGTTAGGTGTATTTGTAACTTAGGTTAGGATTTATTTTAAAGGTAATTTTGTAATTATTTTAACTAGGTAGCTATTAAATAGTTATTAACTATTTAATAGCTATTGTACCTAGTTAAAATAAATACAAAGTTGCCTGTAAAATAAATATAAATCCTAAAATAGCTACAATGTAACTATTAGTTATATTGTAGCTATCTTATGGTTTATTTTATAGGTAAGTACATGTATTTATTTTTAAATAGGAATAATTTATTTAATTATAGTAAATTTATTTCGTTTTATTTAAATTATATTTAACTTAGGGGGTTGTTAGGGTTAGACTTTAGGTTTAGGGGTTAATAACTTTATTATAGTAGCGGCGACGTTGGGGGCGGCATATTAGGGGTTAATAATTGTAGGTAGGTGGCGGCGATGTTAGGGAGGGCAGATTAGGGGTTAATAAAATGTATTATAGTGTTTGCGAGGCAGGAGTGCGGCGGTTTAGGGGCTAATACGTTTATTATAGTGGCGGCGATGTCCGGTCGGCAGATTAGGGGTTAATAAGTGTAGGTAGGTGGCAGCGACGTTGGGGGGGCAGATTAGGGGTTAATAAATATAATATAGGTGTCGGTGATGTTAGGGTTTGCAGATTAGGGGTTTATAGCTATAATGTAGGTGGCGGCGGTGTCCAGAGCGGCAGATTAGTGGTTAATAATATAATGTAGGTGTCAGCGATAGCGGGGGCGGCAGATTAGGGGTTAATAAGTGTAAGGTTAGGGGTGTTTAGACTCGGGGTTCATGTTAGGGTGTTAGTGTAGACTTAGAAAGTTTTTCCCCATAGGAAACAATGGGGCTGCGTTAGGAGCTGAACACTGCTTTTTTGCAGGCGTTAGGTTTTTTTTCCGCCAGCTCAGCCCCATTGTATCCTATGGGGAAATGGTGCACGAGCACGTTTTTCCAGCTTACCGCTACCGTAAGCAACGCTGGTATTGAGGGTAGAGGTGGAGATAAATTTGGCTCAACGCTCACTTTTCTGAGGCTAACGCAGCCATTCAGAAAACTCGTAATACCAGCGTTGGCTTAAGGGTGCGCTGGGGAAAAAAGGAGCGTTAGCTCCGCAAGTTTTTGCCGACAGGAAATGAAATATATTGGTTGGTTTGATCACTCTTTCTTTTAAGCTCAGGGATTGTGTTACTTGTAGTATGAGAATAATAGCTCACTTTCTATTGCACACGCAATGGTAAGTGGCCTTTCACATATGGGAGTTATATATATGCTTTGTTCTGCTCGATGGCTATTTTTTTTTCTTTTCATAAATAAAATAAATACTATTCTTTCCATTACTGTAGCTACTTTTTCATTTTATAGCTCTCTTTCCTGTTTTGCATTTGTAATCATATAATTTACAAATGTGATTCCATTATAAAAATATATTTGTCCTTCTAAAACAATCAATAGAAGGGATTTTAAAAATATGTTACTAAACTGCAGATATATATCAATAATGATATTCTTTCAGTGTTTCCTAACAGACACACAAAAGGATAGTAGTCATTTATCATGATTCATTGGAATTGTAAAGCAGTGTGACAATTACAGAAGCATAACATTATCATTCATTTATCACACATTCTATTTAGTTTACATGGAATACTGAGTTGTAAATATAAATGTTACCTCACGCTAGTTATGTTGTTAGTTTGACATGAACTTGCACAGGTCCACAATCACAATAAATTTGTCTTATTGAATCAACAGCACTTTCTTTCAAAAGTATTTTTATTAAGGCAAACAAACAATTATAACAATCAAAGAATGAAGGGTAACATCTCCATAACAATAATACAGATCAATAGTCTCATACAGTAATACATCATTAAGCAAGACGTTAATTGAGGCAACGTATCACCCTTCATCAATGCCTCTTTTTGTAATGATTAAACACTTTGGCGTCTTGAGTATAATAGAGATCCACTCATGGGATCTGGTGACTGGGGCCAATCTGAAGACATCTTCCGAGAATTCAAAGAGTCCTCATCATATGCTAGGAAAACCAATATGGTTACAAGCTTAGTTTAAGCTTATATGAACAACGTGTATACATTGTAAAATTTTAAACAGACATATCAAACAAGGTGGGGCACAGTAAAGGGGGAGAGAGAAAAAAAAAAGGGGGGGGGAGGATGAAAAAGGAGGGGAAGAAAAGGAGGACTAGGAGGGATGGGGAAGAGGGGTAAGAGGTAGCCAGAAAGGGGACCAAGGAGCTATGTTTAAGGGGAGCAAGAGTGATTAGTGATCTGGTGAGTATGAAAAGGGATGGGCAAAACTCAACCAGGCTACTACTGCAAAAAGTACTACATATCAGCCTAACCGTCAGCTGGTCCGGGTATTTTATTCAAGTCATCCCCTCCCTTTTTATAGTCATCCCATAGATACCAGATCGAACAGTACAGGTTGTAGCGTCCTTCGACTCTAAGTGAGTATTCTTCCATTTTCTGTATATAGTCAAGGGTCTCCAGCACAGGCATCAGGGCAGTGTATCTTGTCCATTGTCTCGCTAAAAATTAGCTTAGCTGCCAGAAGAATAATAACGCAGAGTGAACGCGTTGGTTTTGGGAGGTCCTGTAGACCAAGGTGGAAAAGTGCCGTTTCACCTGTGAGACGTTCAATCAATCTTAGTTGTCTTAGTAAATCTGCCACCTGAGTCTAAAAGGACTCCAGCCTAGGGCATTCCCACCAGATATGTAAGTGTGTGCCTCTCTGTGCACAGCCCCTCCAACACTCCGCTGGGCGGGAGGGAAATATTCTGTGCAACCTGGTCGGACCCAGTACCACCTAAGTGGGATTTTAATATATAGCTCAAATAAATTAAAGCAGCGAACCGCTGCAATGACGTCGAAGAGCACGCTGCCAAGCCCCTTCAGGAGACACCACCCCCAAGTCTCTCTCCCAATCTCTAGTAGGTTGTGTCTTAGTGAAGTGCAAGGAGTCAAGTAGCAGCTTATAATGGAACGACAGGGTACCTCGCAGATATCTACCTGTGAACCACCTCCTCTACCACTTAGTAAGAACTCGTGTATTTGATTTATGAAATCCCCAGGACAAAAGAAGTGAGACCAAGCGAAGATATTCGAATTGTTGGTGTTTGGGGAAGTCTTCTGTTGGATAGGCAGAGGGCGGCACTGCTAGGACATCACCTCTATAAAGATCCGAAACTAGGCCGATCCTTGAGAGACAATTCATCAATGCTTTAATTGAGTGTATTGGGGAGGGGTGCGGCGCAACCATATCATGGGCTCGAAGTTCCCTCCAGCACCTCAAGCAGGTTTTGATAATGCGACTATGGATACCTTTCAGAACATCAGCATGATCTGGGATCCAAATGAGGTCAGCTAATTCAACTCCAGCCGGTAAGGAACTCTGTTCTATTTGGAACCAACGGGAGGTGCAATCCTGAACTCCCCAAGCTGTAATATGCGAAAGCATGGCTGCTTTGTAGTAATAAGTGATGTTGGGTGCAGAGATGCCCCCACATCTTTTAGACTTTTGTATTTGAGCTAGAGACAGCCTCGCATGACGGTCTTTCCAAATATATTTGGTGGAAACAGACTGAAAATGATTAAGGAGATAAGCAGGGACCGCAACAGGAAGACACCTACAAAGGTAAGTCAGTCTCGGGAGCAGCAGCATTTTCAGGGCCGCAACCCTACCCGTCCAAGACACTTCCGCGACTTTCCAGCCAGTGATGATCTGTCGGAAGTCCCTAAGAAGGGACCCATAATTTGTAGCCACAATGTTTTTGGGGTCATGGGTAAGTATTATGCCTAGATGTTTTAGTCCCTCTGTGGACCATTTAAACGGGTATAAACGCACTTTCAATAGCAATTGTTAGCTTTTACTCTAGTATTTTTGCACCCCATCATCTTCACAAAGCTTTAGGGAATCTAAGCCTATGGGGCCTATCTATCAAACTCTGAATCAGCTTGAGGGCCCGTGTTTCTGGCGGTTTAAAGACTGCTGCTCCATAACCCTGTCCGCCTGCTCTCAGCAGGCGGACAGACATCGCCGGAATTCAACCCGATCGAGTACGATCAGGTTGATTGACACCCCTCTGCTGATTGGCCGCAAGTCTGCAGGGAGCGGCATTGCACCAGCAGCTCACAAGAGCTGCTGGTGCAATGCTGAATACGGAGAGCGTATTGCTCTCCGCATTCAGCAAGGTATGTCAGACCTGATCCGCACTGTCGGATCAGGTCCGACATACCTTTAATAAATATCCCTCAATGTCTTTGAAACCTTAAAACATTCTCATGTTTTTCTGAGTCCTTTGACGTCTAGATCCTCTGATTTATACATAATTATTGTTTTTAGGAAAGATATGATCCGGCAGATGATGACCCAGATATTTCGCTGCATTGAGCCAGAACTGAACAATCTTATAGCCCTGGGAGACAAGATTGACAGCTTTAACTCCCTGTATATGCTGGTCAAGATGAGTCACCATGTGTGGACTGCAGAAAACGTGGACTCTGCATCCTTCCTCAGCACTACGTTAGGAAATGTCCTTGTCACTGTCAAACGAAACTTTGATAAATGCATAGTAAGTGTTCAACAGCTTGTGGTTTGTGTGGCAGCCCTGACACATGTTTGCAAGAAATCTATTATTAGGTTTTTGTGAGCTGTAAAAGAAAATGTCACTAGAATAAAATAACAACTGCCATATTGACCAAAATGGAAAGCAAAATGTTTCCTAAAGGTTATAATGTTTGGAAGGCCAATTCATTTTTAAAATTTTATTTTGGTAAAATACAGACACTTAATATTTTTAACTTCCAACAGATCTGCAAAACAGAACAAATAGAGCGCAACAGACGATCTAAGTGTAGATGTATAATGTTACAGTTTATTTAAAAAAAAATAATAAAAGATATACACTCACAAAGGTAACCTCAAACATATGAGGTATGTGTCAGCAATGGTTAAAAGTTTGTCCCCTTAGAGCCGTATGTCCATAGTACCCCTTTGCTTCCTCTAGCATCCACTTTTGTGAGTTCTAGGTTAAATAGGAGTATCCTATCCGTAAAGACCCCCAACACTTGTGGCACCTCAGGTACAAATCAACCGGCCCCACAGGATAAAAGACGTAGTCTTAAAATAGCGGAGACTGTGCAGCTCAGGTAGGGGTCGCTCTGTAAAAGCCGGCTTTATATCCGCTTAATACTCAGAGGCTTGGCTGTGGATTGTAATTCAGCGGCAGTGACACAAATTTAAGGGACTTTAAAGTCAAATTTAAACCTTTCGTGAATCACACAGAGCATGCAATTTTAAAAGGATTTTCATTTAAAAGGCTTTTTCATTTTACTTTTGTTATCAAAGTTACTTGGTTACACACACATGCATTTTGTCACTGACTCACCATATGTGTTCGCTGCTATGAAGCTGACTTCAACTTTGCCGGGTTTATACACATAGTTATGTACAAGCAATAGTGCAATAATGAAATCCTTTACCACATGAAAGCATTTTTTACACTATAAGTACATACTTGGTGTGCACACATGCACAGGAAAAACAAAAAGTGTTGTGAAAAATGTTTAGTTTTCCAGATTTTCATAAATTCCTTCCTGTTGATCCTGCTTCATTTTAGCTTTATTTTTTGTTTGTATTATATATTTGTCTTTCTGGCATTTGAGTTTGTTGTGGTACGTCTTACAGCTCTTTTTGTACTGTGCCAGGCACACACATCTACATCTAGTTAGAAAAATGATACAATCTATCATTTCCAATCAATGTGCTTAATGATTTACGTATTTTATTCTAATGCATATCTATTTTTACTCTGTAGATTAGCCAAATCAAGCAGATGGAAGAAGTAAAAATTTCAAAGAAAAGTAAAGTGGGCATCCTCCCATTTGTGTCAGGATTTGAGGAGTTTGCTGAACTTGCAGAATCCATATTTCGTATTGCAGAGAGACGGGGAGATCTTGATAAAGCTTACACCAAACTTATCAAAGCAGTGTTTATCAATGGTGAGTTTAAAAAAGAATTCCTACGTGTTATTAAAGAGATATGAAACCTAATATTTTTCTTTCATGATTCAGATAGAGCAAGTGATTTTTAAACAACTTTCTGATTTACTATGTTTCTTCGTTCACTAGTTATCTTTTGTTGAAAAGCATGGACATAAGCTCGGAAGCTTGCCCATTTCTGTAGCCCTATATGGCAGCAGTTTTGTGAGAATGTTATCAATTTGCAAAAGCACTAGATGAAGTGATAGATCCTGTGAAGAACAGAAACAGAGAGGCACCAAATAGGACAATAACGTCTGAAGAGCATTGTGCTGTGTTGCTGCTCTTCAGACGTTATTGTCCTATTTGGCGCCTCTCTGTTTCTGTTCTTCACAGGATCTATCACTTCGTCTGTCTCTGACGGGAGTGCTGCCGTCATCAGGGAAATCTCATTGGCCTGTATCCAGCGCACCTCTCTGGGGCTTTCTTGGCTCCGGTTGTTTCCTGAAAAGCACTACATGGTAGCACTATTTCCTGCCATGTTGCACTCCAGACACCGACCTAGGTATCGCTTCAACAATGAATATCATGCAAATTAAGCAAATTTGATAATAGAAGTAAATTGGAAACTTGTTTAAAATTGTATGCTCTGTCTGAAATACAAAAGAAAATGTTTAATGTTTTTATCCGTTTAACAATATGTAAGGTGTATTATAACATATGTATTGATTTGTGACAACACATAAGTATCCTGAAGCTGGTGTGCAAAGAAAAGCTAAACCTTTTACTGTGATTCAGAGCCGATGACTGCCTCCAATTCTCCCTGACCATTTGCACAACTTTTCTTCCAAATGGTGGAGCAAATCTTTACAGGGATATATATTTTTCTGTTTTTTTATTTTTTATATTAAGGTTCAGATTTCTGTACACCAGACAGGGAAACCCTTTGACTCCAGGTTCAGTCTAACCACTGAGGCACTTTAGATGAATTTCTTGCCACTATTCAAATAATAATAATACTTACGTGTATTTTTCTAATGCTTGCAAGTATATGCAGTACATGATTATAACACTATAAATACACATTTATATCTCAAGAACTCCTGTTTTACTTCTCACTCTTGTTCACTTTGAAAACTGGCAGTTAGAGGTCTGCTGGAATAATACATCATTTTAATTGTTCTGTCAATATTCCCGTCACGATATTGACATTGCTTTTGATGTTGCACATAAATGTTTCACATCTGTTTTGCATTGTGTTTGACACATTGATGTTGCAAGTCAGTAATGTGCAGATATATACTGTGTGTATATATATATATATATCATATTTTTTTTACTTTTTTATATATTTTCTGTTCAGTAGTCTTCCATTTCTGATATGATGGATGATATCACATTTCAGTCCTTTACAGCATTTTCTTTTTCGCTTTGTGTGTCTATATATTTGTGGAACAATGTGTTTATAACATATTTATTACAATCATAGTAAGAGCTACATGTACTGAGCTTGTGTTTGGAGCTAATGTGATCTATGTCCAGCCGGCTTCTGAAAAAAAACAACAACTTGCAGCTTTATACTGATATACATTTAGAATGTGAGAAGTCAATATAGCCTCAATTATAACTGACATAAGAGGATAATAACGATAATGATAAAGACATTTCTAATGAGTCCATTTCTTTTCCATATATTATTCAGGTTGTTAAAGACACCTTTCATATGTCTGAGTCAGCTCATTCCACTCCAGCCAAAGCTGGCTAATATGTTTTTACTTTTGAACAAAGACCAGGTTGAGTTGTTTGTATCTCCTGACTCGCTTAATAGTGTTTCAAGCTGAAGTAGAAAGCAGTTCATTTCTAAGGTCGCTTACATATATCCTTTTCCTCAGTAGGTTGTATCCAATATGAAGCCACAGTCTGGCAATATATATATATATATATATATATATATATATGAATCTATAAGAACATTCCTGTTTCATGTTGTATTATTTTATCCCATATGTACTGCATTATTAAAGATTCTGTACTTCAGTACTGGTTAGCTGATTTTGAAAGAGCTATCCTCTTATTTAAATACATCTTGTGCTATTAAAACTATCGCCTAGATTTAGAGTTCTGCGTTAGCCGTCAAAACCAGCGTTAGGGGGTCCTAACGCTGGTTTTGGCCGGCCGCTGGTATTTAGAGTCTTGTAGGTAAGGGTCTAACGCTCACTTTCCAGCCGTGACTTTTCCATACCGCAGATCCCCTTACGTCAATTGCGTATCCTATCTTTTCAATGGGATCTTTCTAACGCTGGTATTTAGAGTCTTGGCTGAAGTGAGCGTTAGAACTCCAACGACAAGACTCCAGCCACAGAAAAAAGTCAGGAGTTAAGAGCTTTCTGGGCTAATGCCGGTTCATAAAGCTCTTAACTACTGTGCTCTAAAGTACACTAACACCCATAAACTACCTATGTACCCCTAAACCGAGGCCCCCCCACATTGCCACCACTCTATTACATTTTTTTAACCCCTAATCTGCCGACCGCACACCGCCGCAATCTACATTATCCCTATGTACCCCTAATCTGCTGCCCCTAACATCGCCGACACCTACATAATATTTATTAACCCCTAATCTGCCCCCCCCCCCAACATCGCCGCTACCTACCTACACTTTTTAACCCCTAATCTGCCGACCGGACCTCGCCGCTACTATAATAAATGTATTAACACCTACAGCTAAGTCTAACCCTAACACTAACACCCCCCTAAGTTAAATATAATTTTTATCTAACGAAATAAATTAACTCTTATTAAATAAATGAATCCTATTTAAAGCTAAATACTTACCTGTAAAATAAACCCTAATATAGCTACAATATAACGAATAATTATATTGTAGCTCTTTTAGTATTTATATTTATTTTACAGGCAACTTTGTATTTATTTTAACCAGGTACAATAGCTATTAAATAGTTAATAACTATTTAATAGCTACCTAGTTAAAATAATTACAAAATTACCTGTAAAATAAATCCTAACCTAAGTTACAATTAAACCTAACACTACACTATCAATAAATTAATTAAACTACCTACAATTATCTACAATTAAATCATCTAAACTAAATTACAAAAAATAAAAAAAGATTACAAGAATTTTAAACTAATTACACCTACTCTAAGCCCCCTAAAAAAATAACAAAGCCCCCCAAAATAAAAAAATGCCCTACCCTATTCTAAAATAAAAATTTAACAGCTCTTTTACCTTACCAGCCCTTAAAAGAGCCTTTTGCGGGGCATGCCCCAAAGAAAACAGCTCTTTTGCATTTAAATAAAAATACACTAAGCCCCTGAAGATCTTCCTACCTTATCTTCACCACGCCGGGTATCACCGATCCGTCCAGAAGAGGGTCCGAAGTCTTCATCCTATACGGCATGAAGAGGGCATCCAGACTGGTAGACATCTTCATCCAGGCGGCATCTTCTATCTTCTTCCATCCGAGCTCAATCTGAATTGGCTGATTGGATCAGCCAATCGGATTGAACTTGAACCTGATTGGCTGATTCAATCAGCCAATCAGATTTTTCCTACCTTAATTCCGATTGGCTGATAGAATCCTATCAGCCAATCGGAATTCGAGGGACGCCATCTTGGATGACGTCACTTAAAGGAACCTTCATTCGTCGGGAGTCGCCGGAAGAAGAGGATGGATCCGCGTCGGCTGCTTCAAGATGGTCCCGCTCCGCGGGGGGCTTTATTTTTTTAGGGGGCTTAGAGTAGGTGTAATTAGTTTAAATTTCTTGTAATCTTTTTTTTATTTTTTGTAATTTAGTTTAGTTGATTTAATTGTAGATAATTGTAGGTAGTTTATTTAACTAATTTATTGATAGTGTAGTGTTAGGTTTAATTGTAACTTAGGTTAGGATTTATTTTACAGGTAATTTTGTAATTATTTTAACTAGGTAGCTATTAAATAGTTAATAACTATTTAATAGCTATTGTACCTAGTTAAAATAAATACAAAGTTGCCTGTAAAATAAATATAAATCCTAAAATAGCTACAATATAATTATTCGTTATATTGTAGCTATATTAGGGTTTATTTTACAGGTAAGTATTTAGCTTTAAATAGGATTAATTTATTTAATAAGATTTATTTTATTTCGTTAGATTTAAATTATATTTAACTTAGGGGGGGGGTGTTAGGGTTAGGGTTAGACTTAGCTTTAGGGGTTAATACATTTATTAGCGTAGTGGCGAGGTCCGGTCGGCAGATTAGGGGTTAATACTTGAAGTTAGGTGTCGACGATGTTAGGGAGGGCAGATTAGGGGTTAATACTATTTATTATAGGGTTTTTGAGTCGGGAGTGAGGCGGATTAGGGGTTAATACATTTCTTATAGTAGCGGTGAGGTCCGGTCGGCAGATTAGGGGTTAATAAGTGTAGGTAGGTAGCGGCGACGTTGGGGGGGGCGGATTAGGGGGTAATAAATATAATATAGGGGTCGGCGGTGTTAGGGGCAGCAGATTAGGGGTACATAGGGATAACATAGGTTGCGGCGGTGTACGGAGTGGCAGATTAGGGGTTAAAAATAATATGCAGGGGTCAGCGATAGCGGGGGCGGCAGATTAGGGGTTAATAAGTGTAAGGTTAGGGGTGTTTAGACTCGGGGTACATGTTAGGGTGTTAGGTGCAGACTTAGAAAGTGTTTCCCCATAGGAAACAATGGGGCTGCGTTAGGAGCTGAACGCTGCTTTTTTGCAGGTGTTTTTTTCCAGCTCAAACTGCCCCATTGTTTCCTATGGGGGAATCGTGCACAAGCACGTTTTTGAAGCTGGCCGCGTCCGTAAGCAACGCTGGTATTGAGAGTTGCAGTGGCGGTAAATTATGCTCTACGCTCCCTTTTTGGAGCCTAACGCAGCCCTTCAGAGAACTCTAAATACCATCGTTGTTTAAAAGGTGCGGGGGGAAAAAAACACGCGGAACTAACGCACCCCTTCTAACGCAAAACTCTAAATCTAGGCGTATGATTCTTATATTTTATTTTCTAGCTGAAGCAACAGTGGACCTTTATTAGTCTAAATGTGAAAGAAATGGTGGCAGCTAGTATCAGGAGAGCTCTATAGCTATGCCACTTGGTGGCTGGTGCTGTCTGGAGACAGTGTAGTGCCATATAAGAGGTGGACCCTTGGTCAGTGTTTAAGAATTTGAGAACACCATCTCTAGACCCATGATTCTGGGACCAGTATGATGGTTATTGGTCAGATGCAGCTTAAGACTGCTGATTTGGGTTCATGAGGAATGGAAAAGAAACTGGTGCAAGAAGAAATCAGAGAGGGGCTGAGTAACTGAAGTTAGGTGCTGAGTACAGATAATAGCCAAAGCTAAGACTGAAGGGTAGATCTTGGAATAGGTAGTATGCAAACAGAGGTTGAGCTAATAAGAGCTTCTAGTAAAGTCTGTGCAATACTTGCAAAACTTGAGGTTTAACACCACACACTCTGGAAAGTGGGACTTTAACTTTAAGCAGATTGGATGGTAAACATGCCACACTGGAAGCTGGCTTAATGGACATGAAACACTTTGAGATTGTGATATGAAAAAATGAATAAGTGCAGTCTTGACAAGCCTAACCTTGCTACACATCTGTCTTTAATTTGGCTCAGCAGATGTGATCAGATTATGAACTGCAAATCAATGACTGCTTTGTTAACATAATGACAGTCTACTCCTGTAAATGGGGAAAATACAGAAGAGTTTTGTAAACTGATAACAAACTGGAGGGTAAAGGCAGAGGAACTTTGTAAACAAAACGGATTGGAGGGTAAATACAGAAATGCTTTGTAAACTGAAGACAGACTGGAGGGTAAATGCAGAAATGCTTTGTAAACTGAAGACAGACTGGAGGATAAATACAGAAATTCTTTGTAAACTGAAGACAGACTGGAGGGTAAATACAGAAATGCTTTGTAAACTGAATACAGACTGGAGGGTAAATGCAGAAATGCTTTGTAAACTGAATACAGACTGGAGGGTAAATACAGAAATGCTTTGTAAACTGAATACAGTCTGGAGGGTAAATACAAATGAGCTTTGTAAACTGAAGACAGACTGTAGGGTAAATACAGAAGAGCTTTGTAAACTGAATACAGACTGTAGGGTAAATACAGATGAGCTTTGTAAACTGAAGACAGACTGGAGGGTAAATGCAGAAATGCTTTGTAAACTGCAGACAGACTGGAGGGTAAATACACAGAGGCTTTGCAAAACTGAAGACAGACTGGAGGGTAAAGCAGAGAAAATTTGTAAACTGAAGATAGACTGGAGGGTAAATGCAGAGGAACTTTGTAAGCTGAAGACAGACTGGAGGGGAAATGCTTTGTAAACTGCAGACAGCTTGGAGGGGAAATGCAGAGGAACTTTGTAAACTGAAGACAGACTGGAGGGGAAATACAGAAGAGCTTTGTAAACTGAAGACAGACTGGAGGGCAAATGCAGGAATGCTTTGTAAACTGAAGACAGACTGGAGGGCAAATGCAGAAATGCTTTGTAAACTGAAAACAGACTGGAGGGCAAACGCAGGAATGCTTTGTAAACTGAAGACAGACTGGAGGGTAAATACAGAAATGCTTTGTAAACTGAAGACAGACTGGAGGGCAAATGCAGGAATGCTTTGTAAACTGAAGACAGACTGGAGGGCAAATGCAGAAATGCTTTGTAAACTGAAAACAGACTGGAGGGCAAATGCAGGAATGCTTTGTAAACTGAAGACAGACTGGAGGGCAAATGCAGAAATGCTTTGTAAACTGCAGACAGCTTGGAGGGGAAATGCAGAGGAACTTTGTAAACTGAAGACAGACTGGAGGGTAAATACAGAAGAGCTTTGTAAACTGAAGAGAGACTGGAGGGTAAATACAGAAGAGCTTTGTAAACTGAAAACAGACTGGAGGACAAATGCAGGAATGCTTTGTAAACTGAAGACAGACTGGAGGGCAAATGCAGAAATGCTTTGTAAACTGAAGACAGACTGGAGGGTAAATGCAGAAATGCTTTGTAAACTGAAAACAGACTGGAGGGCAAATGCAGGAATGCTTTGTAAACTGAAGACAGACTAGAGGGTAAACGCAGAGGAACTTGGTAAACTGAAGACAGGCTGGAGGGTAAATGCAGAAATGCTTTGTAAACTGAAGACAGGCTGGAGGGTAAATACAGATGAGCTTGGTAAACTGAAGACAGACTGGAGGGTAAATGCAGAAATGCTTTGTAAACTGCAGACAGACTGGAGGGTAAATACACAGAAGCTTTGCAAACTGAATACAGACTGGAGGGTAAAGCAGTGAAAATTTGTAAACTGAAGACAGACTGGAGGGTAAATGCAGAGGAACTTTGTAAACTGAAGACAAACTGGAGGGGAAATGCTTTGTAAATTGCAGACAGCCTGGAGGGGAAATGCAGATGAACTTTGTAAACTGAAGACAGACTGGAGGGTAAATACAGAAATGCTTTGTAAACTGAAGACAGACTGGAGGGTAAACGCAAAGGAACTTGGTAAACTGAAGACAGACTGGAGGGTAAATACAGAAATGCTTTGTAAACTGAAGACAGACTGGGGGGTGAATACAGAAATGCTTTGTAAACTGAAGACAGACTGGAGGGTAAATACAGAAGAGCTTTGTAAACTGAAGACAGACTAGAGGGTAAACGCAGAGGAACTTAGTAAACTGAAGACAGACTGGAGGGTAAATACAGAAGAGCTTTGTAAACTGAAGACAGACTAAAGGGTAAAAACAGAGCTTTGTAACTTGAGGGTAAATACAGAAATGCTTTGTAAACTGAAGACAGACTGGGGGGTGAATACAGAAATGCTTTGTAAACTGAAGACAGACTGGAGGGTAAATACAGAAGAGCTTTGTAAACTGAAGACAGACTAGAGGGTAAACGCAGAGGAACTTAGTAAACTGAAGACAGACTAGAGGGTAAACGCAGAGGAACTTAGTAAACTGAAGACAGACTGGAGGGTAAATACAGAAGAGCTTTGTAAACTGAAGACAGACTAAAGGGTAAAAACAGAGCTTTGTAAACTGAAGACAGACTAAAGGGTAAAAACAGAGCTTTGTAAATTGAAGACAGACTAGAGGGTAAACACAGAGGAACTTAGTAAACTGAAGACAGGCTGGAGAGTAAATACAGAAATGCTTTGTAAACTGAAGATAGACTGGAGGCTAAATACAGAGGAGCTTTGTAAACCGAAGACAGACTAGAGGGTAAATACAGAAGAGCTTTGTAAACTGAAGACAGACTAGAGGGTAAACGCAGAGGAACTTAGTAAACTGAAGACAGGCTGGAGAGTAAATACAGAAATGCTTTGTAAACTGAAAGACAGACTGGAGTGTAAATACAGAAGAGCTTTGTAAACTGAAGACAGACTAGAGGGTAAACGCAGAGGAACTTAGTAAACTGAAGACAGACTGGAGGGTAAATACAGAAGAGCTTTGTAAACTGAAGACAGACTAAAGGGTAAAAACAGAGCTTTGTAAATTGAAGACAGACTAGAGGGTAAACACAGAGGAACTTAGTAAACTGAAGACAGGCTGGAGAGTAAATACAGAAATGCTTTGTAAACTGAAGACAGACTGAAGGGTAAATACAGAGGAGCTTTGTAAACTGAAGACAGACTAAAGGGTAAAAACAGATTTGTAAACTGAAGACAGACTAAAGGGTAAAAACAGATTTGTAAACTGAAGACAGCCTAAAGGGTAAAAACAGAGATTTGTAAACTGAAGACAGAGTGCAGGGTAAACACAGAGGTAGGAGCAAGACACTCTGAATGTAGGAACACATGCAGGGAAGAAGTAACTGCAGAAGTACTGGAACAAGTGGCACAGAAAACACTAGGCAATGTTTATATGTGTAAGACCTATCCTTGTGCAATGAAATGTTGCAGGAAGTTTCCTTAAAGGGACATAATACTCATATGCTAAATCACTTGAAACTGATGCAGTATAACTGTAAAAAGCTGACAGAAAAATATCACCTAAACATCTCTATGCATCTCTGAGCATCTCACAATTTCCTCAGCTCAGCAGAGTAAGTTCTGTGTAAAAAGTTATACTTGAGCTACTGTCCAGCTGCAGGTATAAAAATTGAAGAAATGAACAGCAGCCAATCAGCATCAGCAGTGCTGAGGTCATGAACTTTTTTTTTTTATTAATATTGAGGTTTTCAAAACGTACAATACATGTTGAGGATTCAATTACAATTATTCTCAAGAGACAGGTTACAATGAGTTAAAAAAACAGAATACATACATAAAAGCATATTACACAATAATCCACGTATCTGGGAAGATGTATAGCTTAACATCAATCATAATAACAATGTATTAGCCTGCCTCCTGCTTATAGACCAATCAAAACATAGATATTACAGTTCACTATTAAACTAAAATAACCATGTGTTAATATCATTAACAGTGCACAAACTCTGTCTACACCAAAGTTCAGGTTAAAGAAGTGATACCTCAGTTTAATATATTTTTAATAGCATATGTTCCCCATATGACAAATATGGTCATTCATGGACCTAGTTTCTCAAATTAGATAATTTAGATGGGTTGGTGGATGAAATGGCCACTTTTGGTCCTTAGTACTTATGTAAATAAACTAGCATCTGATACTTAATAGTGTGTTTTTTGGTTTGTTTTGTTTTTGTTTATAGTAGGTAGCAAACTCTGGTATGATAACCTTGTGGGTCTAGATTGATGGAGAACTTATCACACTCTAGTGATTTTCAACCTTTTTTTTTTGCCAAGGCACATTTTGTTACATTAAAAAAATCCTGCGGCACACCACCATCCCAAAATTTTAAAAAAAATCACACACTGTAGCCTAATACAGTATATGTGTGTATATATATATATATATACTGTATGTATGTATGTATGTATATGTATGTATATATATATATATATATATATATATATATATATATATAAACAATTTAGTAAATTTTATTCAATTAAAATTTATTAGCATGGCAGTCACTAAAAATTTTTGGGCTGAGCAAACCTTCTCGGCAGTGGGTTAGCAGTTTCCCCGGCTAGGGTAGTACTGATAGAGACTCATGCACAACATCAGATGGCTTGAAATAATCTGACCACTGTATTAGACATGATTGTGAATTTGTGACTGTGAGTGAGTGCACAGAGAAAGTTGTTTTATTAACTTACCGGTGATCCTGATTCCGGTCCCCACAGATATAACTCACTCTGATCCACAGTACACAAATTGCTTGCTGCCAACCAGCCACCTGTCGTTCCGCTCTCTGAAGTTCTTCTCCTCCTCACAGTTGCGCAGCCACAGTGCTATGTGCGGAGCACTTGCTCCTCCCCCCTAGCCTGTTCGTTCATCTCCGGTCACGTTCCTCACATGGTGGTGGACTGGTGCAGTAGCGCCAGCAATAGTTGGGAACATGACTGGTCTAGAGCGGAGGGACAGACTGGTCTGGGAGTGTGTGAGGCGATCAATGGCTCATGACTGGGATCTTTGAGATGGTGCCAGTGGTGGGGCCATGATCATAGATGAGACCATGCGTGAGCCAACCAGCTGCCATGTGTGTGTGGGGGGCGGTACTGCACTGCTCAGCGCACAGTCAGTGCACACTAAAGTAATATATTAATAATAAATAATATAATAGTTTAATACAGCCAGGTAGCTTCACAGTGCAGTTATGCACAGCACTTGACTCATAAACATAAACGATAATAAAAGTACTATATACAAATTAGTCTTGATGGTGTGTGAATCGATCGCGGCATGTTCTGCCTTGGGTGAAGGAACCAATTCATGGCGGCACACCTGATGATTTCAGTGGTTGAAAATCACTGCTCTAGAATATAATATACTATGAAACTATAGGCGTATGGAAGATGTGCAACCAGATTAGATATAAAATTATAGTTCTACATGTTAAGGTCTATCCCATCTGTGGATGGTTTCTAAGGCAGAAAAAGTCAGATCAAAGACCCCTATTGCAGCTTCAGTATCTTTAAGAGCTAACGACAGACAATTTAATCTATGTATCTTATCCTAGATAACATTATATATCTATAGTAGCAGTGGAGGAATCATTTCCTGATCATATGAGACACATTAGATATTGTTAAACCACCAGGAAAGTTAGTAATTGCAATATGAGGTTCATGTGCAGAATGAAATTAACGGACTGGTATATCTGTATATACTGCATCATGAGCATACACATTACCTGGAGGGTATATAGAGACGGGTTGAATATGCCTCAGAATAATGATATAAATTGAATACAAGGACCTTAAGTAGGCACAAATATATAATTATGTATGTGTAGACCTTAAAAGGTATATGCACTAATGACATTATTGAACCCCATGTAGGGGAATTAGAGTAGGCTGCGCAGTAGGTTATCATGGCATATGTTAAGACTTTCGATCTTACAAGCATATTTAGTTTGCATGTTAGCTATTTCACGAACATAAAATAAACTATTGCAACATATATTTGATGAAACAGGGTTTTCTTTCATGTAATTAGCAAGAGTCCATGAGCTAGTGACGTATGGGATATACATTCCTACCAGGAGGGGCAAAGTTTCCCAAACCTCAAAATGCCTATAAATACACCCCTCACCACACCCACAAATCAGTTTTACAAACTTTGCCTCCCATGGAGGTGGTGAAGTAAGTTTGTGCTAGATTCTACGTTGATATGCGCTTCGCAGCAGGCTGGAGCCCGGTTTTCCTCTCAGAGTGCAGTGAATGTCAGAGGGATGTGAAGAGAGTATTGCCTATTTGAATTCAATGATCTCCTTCTACGGGGTCTATTTCATAGGTTCTCTGTTATCGGTCGTAGAGATTCATCTCTTACCTCCCTTTTCAGATCGACGATATATATACCATTACCTCTACTGATTCTCGTTTCAGTACTGGTTTGGCTTTCTACTACATGTAGATGAGTGTCCTGGGGTAAGTAAGTCTTATTTTCTGTGACACTCTAAAGCTATGGTGGGGCACTTTTATATAAAGTTCTAAATATATGTGCCTTGATTCAGGATGTTCAATATTCCTTATTTCAGACAGTCAGTTTCATTATTTGGGATAATGCATTTGAATAATAAAAATTTTTCTTACCTTAAATTTGACTTTTTTCCTGTGGGCTGTTAGGCTCGCGGGGGCTGAAAATGCTTCATTTTATTGCGTCATTCTTGGCGCTGACTTTTTTGGCGCTAAAATTTTTTTTAGTCATTTCCGGCGTCATACTTGTCACCGGAAGTTGTTTGTATGTGCGTCATTTTTTTGACGTTTTTTTGCACCAAAGATGTCGGCGTCACCGGATGTGGCGTCATTTTTGGCGCCAAAGCATTTAGGCGCCAAATAATGTGGGCGTCTTTTTTGGCGCTAAAAAATATGGGCGTCTTTATTGTCTCCACATTATTTAAGTCTCATTGTTTATTTGCTTCTGGTTGCTAGAAGCTTGTTCATTGGCATTTTTTCCCATTCCTGAAACTGTCATTTAAGGAATTTGATAATTTTGCTTTATATGTTGTTTTTTCTATTACATATTGCAAGATGTCTCAGATTGACCCTGGATCAGAAGCTACTTCTGGAAATTTGCTGCCTGATGCTGGATCTACCAAAGTTAAGTGCATTTGTTGTAAACTTGTGGTAACCGTCCCTCCGGCTGTTGTTTGTGATGAATGTCATGATAAACTTGCTAATGCAAATAATATTTCCTTTAGTAATGTTCCATTACCTGTTGCTGTTCCATCAACATCTAATACTCAGGGTGTTCCTGTTAACATAAGAGATTTTGTTTCTAAATCTATTAGGAAGGCTATGTCTGTTATTCCCCCTTCCAGTAAATGTAAAAAGTCTTTTAAAACTTCTCATTTATCAGATGAATTTTTAAACAAACATCATCATTCTGATTCTGTTTCTGATGATGATTTCTCTGGTTCAGAGGATTCTGTTTCAGAAATTGACACTGATAAATCTTCATATTTATTTAAAATGGAATTTATTCGTTCTTTACTTAAAGAAGTCTTAATTGCATTAGAAATAGAGGAATCTGGTCCTCTTGATACTAAATCTAAACGTTTAAATACGGTTTTTAAACCTCCTGTAGTTATTCCGGAAGTTTTTCCCGTCCCTGATGCTATTTCTGAAGTTATTTCCAGGGAATGGAATAATCTGGGTAATTCTTTTACTCCTTCTAAAAGGTTTAAAAAGTTGTATCCTGTGCCATCTGACAGATTAGAGTTTTGGGACAAAATCCCTAAAGTTGATGGGGCTATCTCTACTCTTGCTAAACGTACTACTATTCCTACGGCAGATAGTACTTCTTTTAAGGATCCTTTAGATAGGAAAATTGAATCTTTTCTAAGGAAAGCTTATTTATGTTCAGGCAATCTTCTTAGACCTGCTATATCTTTGGCGGATGTTGCTGCAGCTTCAACTTTCTGGTTGGAGGCTTTAGCTCAACAAGTAACAGATCATAATTCTCATAGCATTGTTAATCTTCTTCAACATGCTAATAACTTTATTTGTGATGCCATCTTTGATATCATTAGGGTTGATATCGGGTATATGTATTTAGCTATTTTAGCTAGAAGAGCCTTATGGCTTAAAACTTGGAATGCTGATATGTCTTCTAAGTCAACTTTGCTTTCCCTTTCTTTCCAATGTAATAAATTGTTTGGTTCACAGTTGGATTCTATTATTTCAACTGTTACTGGGGGGAAAGGAACTTTTTTACCACAGGATAAAAAATCTAAAGGTAAATATAGGGCTGCTAATCGTTTTCGTTCCTTTCATCAGAATAAGGAACAAAAGCCTGATCCTTCCTCTACAGGAACAGTTTCTGTTTGGAAACCATCTCCAGTCTGGAATAAATCCAAGCCTTTTAGAAAGCCAAAGCCAGCTCCCAAGTCCACATGAAGGTGCGGCCCTCATTCCAGCCCAGCTGGTAGGGGGCAGATTACGATTTTTCAAAGAAATTTGGATCAATTCGATTCACAGTCTTTGGATTCAGAACATTGTTTCACAAGGGTACAGAATAGGTTTCAAGATAAGGCCTCCTGCAAGAAGATTTTTTTCTTTCTCGCGTTCCAATAAATCCAGTGAAGGCTCAAGCGTTTCTGAAATGTGTTTCAGATCTAGAGTTGGCTGGAGTAATTGTACCAGTTCCAGTTCTGGAGCAAGGTCTGGGGTTTTACTCAAATCTATTCATTGTACCAAAGAAGGAGAATTCCTTCAGACCAGTTCTGGATTTAAAAATATTGAATCGTTATGTAAGAATACCAACATTCAAAATGGTAACTATAAGGACTATTCTGCCTTTTGTTCAGCAAGGGCATTATATGTCCACAATAGATTTACAGGATGCATATCTGCACGTTCCGATTCATCCAGATCATTTTCAGTTTCTGAGATTCTCTTTTCTAGACAAGCATTACCAGTTTGTGGCTCTGCCGTTCGGCCTAGCAACAGCTCCAAGGATTTTTACAAAGGTTCTCGGTGCCCTGCTATCTGTAATCAGAGAACAGGTTATTGTGGTATTTCCTTATTTGGACGATATCTTGGTACTTGCTCAGTCTTCACATTTAGCAGAATCTCATACGAATCGACTGTATCGTTTCTTCAAGAACATGGTTGGAGGATCAATTTACCAAAGAGTTCATTGATTCCTCAGACAAGGGTAACCTTTTTAGGTTTCCAGATAGATTCAGTGTCCATGACTCTGTCTTTGACGGACAAAAGACGTCTGAAATTGGTTTCAGCTTGTCGAAACCTTCAGTCTCAATCATTCCCTTCGGTAGCCTTATGCATGGAAATTCTAGGTCTTATGACTGCTGCATCGGACGCGATCCCCTTTGCTCGTTTTCACATGCGACCTCTTCAGCTTTGTATGCTGAACCAGAGGTGCAGGGATTACACAAAGATATCACAATTAATATCTTTAAAACCGATTGTACGACACTCTCTGACGTGGTGGACAGACCATCATCGTTTAGTTCAGGGGGCTTCTTTTGTTCTTCTGACCTGGACTGTGATCTCAACAGATGCAAGTCTGACAGGTTGGGGAGCTGTATGGGGGTCTCTGACAGCGCAGGGGGTTTGGGAATCTCAGGAGGCGACATTACCAATCAACATTTTGGAACTCTGTGCGATTTTCAGAGCTCTTCAGTCGTGGCCGCTTCTAAAGAGAGAGTCGTTCATTTGTTTTCAAACAGACAATGTCACAACCGTGGCATATGTCAATCATCAAGGAGGGACTCACAGTCCTCTGGCTATGAAAGAAGTATCTCGAATACTTGCATGGGCGGAATCCAGCTCCTGTCTAATTTCTGCGGTTCACATCCCAGGTATAGACAATTAGGAAGCGGATTATCTCAGTCGCCAGACTTTACATCCGGGCGAATGGTCTCTTCACCGAGAGGTATTTCTTCAGATTGTTCAAATGTGGGGACTTCCAGAAATAGATCTGATGGCTTCTCATCTAAACAAGAAGCTTCCCAGGTATCTGTCCAGATCCAGGGATCCTCAGGCGGAAGCAGTGGATGCATTGTCACTTCCTTGGAAGTATCATCCTGCCTATATCTTTCCGCCTCTAGTTCTTCTTCCAAGAGTGATTTCAAAGATTCTAAAGGAGCGTTCGTTTGTTCTGCTGGTGGCTCCAGCATGGCCTCACAGGTTTTGGTATGCGGATCTTGTTCGGATGGCTACTTGCCAACCGTGGACTCTTCCGTTAAGACCAGACCTTCTATCGCAAGGTCCTTTTTTCCATCAGGATCTCAAATCATTAAATTTGAAGGTTTGGAGATTGAACGCTTGATTCTCAGTCATAGAGGTTTCTCTGACTCCGTAATTAATACTATGTTACAGGCTCGTAAATCTGTGTCTAGGAAGATATATTATCAAGTCTGGAAGACTTACATTTCTTGGTGTTCTTCTCATCATTTTTATTGGCATTCTTTTAGAATTCCTAGAATTTTACAGTTTCTTCAGGATGGTCTGGATAAAGGTTTGTCTGCAAGTTCCTTGAAAGGATAAATTTCTGCTCTTTCTGTGTTGTTTCACAGAAAGATTGCTAATCTTCCTGATATTCATTGTTTTGTACAGGCTTTGGTTCGTATAAAACCTGTCATTAAGTCAATTTCTCCTCCTTGGAGTTTGAATTTGGTTTTGGGGGCTCTTCAAGCTCCTCCGTTTGAACCTATGCATTCGCTGGATATTAAATTACTTTCTTGGAAAGTTTTGTTTCTTTTGGCCATCTCTTCTGCTAGAAGAGTTTCTGAATTATCTGCTCTTTCTTGTGAGTCTCCTTTTCTGATTTTTCATCAGGATAAGGCGGTATTGCGAACTTTATTTAAATTTTTACCTAAGGTTGTGAATTCTAACAACATTAGTATAGAAATTGTGGTTCCTTCATTATGTCCTAATCCTAAGAATTCTAAGGAAAGATCGTTGCATTCTTTGGATGTAGTCAGAGCTTTGAAATATGTTGAAGCTACTAAAGATTTCTGAAAGACTTCTAGTCTATTTGTTATCTTTTCCGGTTCCAGGAAAGGCCAGAAGGCTTCTGCCATTTCTTTGGCATCTTGGTTAAAGTCTTTGATTCATCATGCTTATGTTGAGTCGGGTAAAACTCTACCTCAAAGGATTACAGCTCATTCTACTAGGTCAGTTTCTACTTCCTGGGCGTTTAGGAATGAAGCTTCGGTTGATCAGATTTGCAAAGCAGCAACTTGGTCTTCTTTGCATACTTTTACTAAATTCTACCATTTTGATGTGTTTTCTTCTTCTGAAGCAGTTTTTGGTAGAAAAGTACTTCAGGCAGCTGTTTCAGTGTGATTCTTCTGCTTTTATTTTCATTATAAGATGAAAACTTTATTTTGGGGTGTGGATGGTTTTTCAGCGGAATTGGCTGTCTTTATTTTTATCCCTCCCTCTCTAGTGACTCTTGCGTGGAAGTTCCACATCTTGGGTATTCATTATCCCATACGTCACTAGCTCATGGACTCTTGCTAATTACATGAAAGAAAACATAATTTATGTAAGAACTTACCTGATAAATTAATTTCTTTCATATTAGCAAGAGTCCATGAGGCCCACCCTTTTTTATGGTGGTTATGATTTTTTTGTATAAAGCACAATTATTCCAATTCCTTATTTTTTATGCTTTCGCACTTTTTTCTTATCACCCCACTTCTTGGCTATTCGTTAAACTGATTTGTGGGTGTGGTGAGGGGTGTATTTGTAGGCATTTTGAGGTTTGGGAAACTTTGCCCCTCCTGGTAGGAATGTATATCCCATACGTCACTAGCTCATGGACTCTTGCTAATATGAAAGAAATGAATTTATCAGGTAAGTTCTTACATAAATTATGTTTTTTTGTTGCGGCAAACCTTAAACAGAAAGATAAAGGATAACTCTAAATGGTGCTGTAGGTAATAAGAGGTATAAGCATATAAAGCTAGACTAATATATCAAGAAAACAACCTTCATAGAGTCTTGTGTCTGTAGTGTAAAACACAAAGCTTAAAGGGACACTAAACCCAGAAAAAAACGTATCTTTAATCGAAATATCGATATATTTTAAAAAATTATCTAATTAGCATTGTTTGGCAAAGTATTACCGTTTATTAGTAATCCGATATAGAAAATAGATTAATTTCCAAACCTACCGACGGCTATTATTTTCCATCCACAAATCCTGAACAATACCCCAGGTTATCAAAATGGTGATTTTTTTTTTTACGCTATGCGCTTGCGCGATATCCAGGCATGTCATACTCAACGTCACTCACAGCAAATGTGGTATCAGGGATATGATATGCACAATCGCGAGACACGTCACTCACAGCAAGTGTGGTAACGGATACGCGCATGTACGAGACAACGAATTGCAATGCGCATGCACCTGGTGACGACATTGTCACATAATGATATGCACGAAATAGGAATACGATTGGAAATTGAGTTTGGTCGGGCACGGCCCATATTATAGGGTTGGCTATAATGATGTCATCTACGAAAAATATTATTTAATTATACAGTTTCTATAGATCGTTGGACTGTAAAATTAGGTAAGTGATGCAATATACACGTTATTGATTGGAAATTGATATTCAGGTTGCGGCCAAAAACTGAAAGCTTAGGAATCCTTTAATTTTATCTTAGTTGTGGCACACTAAGAGCGTATATATAAATACATATACACCGTTAAGGCTTTTATTCAGCCTACACCTAACCTACAGGCTAAATGGCTCTCATTAGCTGCAATCCGGATGATGGATCTCATAGTTGTAAGCCACAAGGGCCTTACCCAAGTTTTGAACTGCGTAAAGTGTGTCGACTTATGTGAGGAAAGATTTGATCCCAATGTCCATCCGCCTCCCGAGGCCTTTGCCCCAGCAGGTGAGTTAAGGAGCTGAGTTTGCTTCAGCATGACTACTAGATTTGTGGATGTATTAGCTGGGCTGTATGTTCTGCTTGTATCCGTTTCACCTGTCAGAGTCCAGTTACCATTTAGCACCATGTGGTCAGCGCCATCTCTTTTATCAGCCCTATCGACCATTTCCTCACATGTAAAGGTGGCGTACTTTGATATATCGATCCGCTCAGACAGATGCAAGTCTCCTGATCTTTGTATTTGCATGCCGTTTGAGAGGGCAGGAAGCCATCACTGGGGCCCCAAGGCGCCGCAACCTCCCTCTGTCACCTGAGCAGGGACTATTTGTAGGCAATCATCGGCGTTGTCAACCACAGGTAGAGTAAATGCAGTTCGCAACTGTTCTATCAATTCGGCTTGAAAACTATCTAAGAGGCTACTGAGCTCAGCCACAAGACAAACCGCCGACTTCATGCTGGTACAGTTGATCACTCGTATATGCCTCGGGATATTATGGGCAACAGTGAAGTATCTGGGTGGTGTTAAAGTTAGTGCATGTCTCACTCTTTAATAGAGCTGCTACCAACATATATTTGTGTTCATGGGTGGAGAAGACAGCATTACATACTGTTATACCCGGGGTCAACGGGGGGTTAGATGAAGACCATGCCCAAATCTAGGCCACCACTGTGTACTTTATTGATTCCGGTACTTCAGAGATGAAGTTGGCTTCGCAATCCAGATCAATTTTCTCAGCAATGTTCGCAGGTTCAGAATATAGCACGCATGATCATGGATGGAACCATATTAGACCGATATGCAGTAGATGTATAAGCCCAACTCTTCATCTTCTAAAATAAGCGACCAACATGGCCGCCGCCCGGAAGCGTCCCCTGTCATGAACTCTTTTACTGTGATCTCATGAGATTTCACTTAACTCTCATGAGATTTCATAGTAAACTTCCTTAAACTGAATAGGGGAATAACATGAGTGTGCACAAAGCTCACTCCCTTGCCTATCCCGGGATAGACATACTGATTTGCTGCTTAAAGTCCTTTACAATGGGGTTTGAATACTTAGGACATTTTGAGGTAAAATATCTTTCTTTTTTTACATAGAGATGTTCAGGTGATATTTTCTAGACAGCCTTTTACAGCTATGCTACATCACTTTCAAGTGTTTCAACATTTGGGTATCATGGCCCATTAAATAAACTGAGTTAATTGGTTGAAAATCATGGATCCAGCTGTACTAAGTGAAAGGCAACACCCAAAGTAACTGTTTCACAGTTGCAGTCAGATTCCAAAGCTCAACTCATGCCAAAGCAGAATAAGTCCAAACATAAAATAACAGCAGCATCATAAGTAAAGCATGACAAATGCTGTCTCCATAGCAAATGTTTGTGACTTGCCTTTCTACGCTAATAAATTGCTTGCACATCACCTACATGCTATGCTCCAAATATTCTTTATTTAGAATATTTTGCCTCCATAATTTGAGAAGTCTGAACAACCTTGACTTCAGATCCATGGGTGCTAGATGTATCAAAAAGTCATATCTGATAGAATACAAGGTTTTTCCACAAACAGTTCACTTCATTTGGATCTCTAATACCCACAGATGCTGTACATATATTAGTATTTATATTTTATCGCTTCCACCAACAGATCACTTCATTTGGATCTCTAATACCCACAGATGCTGTACATATATTAGTCTTTATATTTTATAGCTTCCACCAACAGATCACTTCATTTGGATCTCTAATACCCACAGATGCTGTACATATATTAGTCTTTATATTTTATAGCTTCCACCAACAGATCACTTCATTTGGATCTCTAATACCCACAGATGCTGTACATATATTAGTCTTTATATTTTATAGCTTCCACCAACAGATCACTTCATTTGGATCTCTAATACCCACAGATGCTGTACATATATTAGTCTTTATGTTTTATAGCTTCTCAGTGTCCAAACAGTTCAAAAAGTGCCACCCCAGACATGGTTCTACTCCTATTTGTTTATAGTTCACAAGAAAAGAGGCTCATTACAGCCTATGCTAGATCATTGGCTCTGCATCAGCCTATGCAGAAGCCAACTATGACAGGAAAAGTGTACTTTTCAGCATGATTTGCTGGGTCTATGGGTTTTTTTTTGCTACCATTTTCTTAAGCTAGTTTATTTTTGGTGAGTGCTGCCAGGATTAGCCACAATAAATTAAAGTGAAATCTTACTTAATATGATTTCTGGAACTTGGATCATTTACTTAGATATTACTCACAAAGCAGCTGCTCTTTTATATTTACTGCTTTGCTTCTGCCTGTTACCGATAAAGGGAAACATTTCTTTGTGGTTGGTTAGTGTCAATATAGGGAAATTACAGTAAGTATTATAATGGGCTTACAATTGTATTTGTCTCATGATTTAATTCTTCTTGGATTTTAATGTGACTCTATATGTAATAACCGATTATCATCTTTTTTTCATTATATTGCTTCTTTCTTACTAAAGTTCAAGTTTTTCCTTTTGTCAATGAGTCATTGTTTCAGTTTTTGCTCAATATTATATTGATAAATTTTTTCTTTTTTTGAAGTTGTCTACTATGAGCTTGTGACCGTATCTTCATAAAGTCTAGTAGAGAGTTAATAAATTGAGTTGGAGAAACACTTCATGACCTCTCCACAAGCTTAAAACATAGAAACAGAAAATTTGACGGTAGATAAGAACCAAAAAGGCCCAAAAAAGTCTACCCATATTACATGTTACTTTTTTCTTAGGATATCCTTATGCATGTCCCATATTTGCGCTCCACTGTGTAATACCAACGCACAATAACACCTTGCGTTCGCATCGCTGGGAAGCATTGTGCTCATGAGAGCGCGCTTCCATAAGTTCTTATGGGAGTCTCGTTCTAATGCAGACAGAGACCGCATCAGAATTTCAGCGACAACGAAGGGGGTAAGTCGCGCAGAGATAGCAGCAAATATAAATATATTTGTATATGCTGATATACATATATATGTATGTGTTAATATGTGTATATACATATAAATTTACTGGGAACACCCCACTCCCTAGACAGTATTTTGGGGCATATTTATAAAATTAACCAGAGCTCACGGTAGCAATAACCAGCCACTTGTAATGCGGGTGTGCGATAATTTAGCGCTCCTCTTGTAATCTATCTCTCTGTGTTTACCAACTCAATTAGAAGTTTATTCCATGAATCTACCACCCTTTCTGTAAAAAATGCTTCTTCACATTTCTCCTGAATCTGCAACGCTCTAACTTAAGATTGTTTTGGCATTTATTTATTTTGCGGAAAAAGCTTTTAGCTTCCACTTTATTAACCCCTTAGTGACCAGACCACTTTTCCATTTGTTGACCATTTGGGAACAGGGCTATTTTTAAATTTATGTGGTGTTTGTGTTTAGCTCTATTTTTCCTCTTACTCATTTACTGTACCCACACATATTATATACCTTTTTTCTCGCCATTAAATGGACTATCAAAAGATAACAGAATTTATGCTTACCTGATAAATTACTTTCTCCAACGGTGTGTCCGGTCCACGGCGTCATCCTTACTTGTGGGATATTCTCTTCCCCAACAGGAAATGGCAAAGAGTCCCAGCAAAGCTGGTCACATGATCCCTCCTAGGCTCCGCCCACCCCAGTCATTCGACCGATGGACAGGAGGAAATATATATAGGAGAAACCATATGATACCGTGGTGACTGTAGTTAGAGAAAATAATTCATCAGACCTGATTAAAAAACCAGGGCGGGCCGTGGACCGGACACACCGTTGGAGAAAGTAATTTATCAGGTAAGCATAAATTCTGTTTTCTCCAACATTGGTGTGTCCGGTCCACGGCGTCATCCTTACTTGTGGGAACCAATACCAAAGCTTTAGGACACGGATGAAGGGAGGGAGCAAATCAGGTCACCTAAACGGAAGGAACCACAGCTTGCAAAACCTTTCTCCCAAAAATAGCCTCCGAAGAAGCAAAAGTATCAAATTTGTAAAATTTGGCAAAAGTGTGCAGTGAAGACCAAGTCGCTGCCTTACATATCTGGTCAACAGAAGCCTCGTTCTTGAAGGCCCATGTGGAAGCCACAGCCCTAGTGGAGTGAGCTGTGATTCTTTCAGGAGGCTGCCGTCCGGCAGTCTCATAAGCCAATCGGATGATGCTTTTAAGCCAAAAGGAAAGAGAGGTAGAAGTCGCTTTTTGACCTCTCCTTTTACCAGAATAAACAACAAACAAGGAAGATGTTTGTCTGAAATCTTTAGTAGCCTCTAAATAGAACTTTAGAGCACGGACAACGTCCAAATTGTGTAACAAACGTTCCTTCTTTGAAACTGTATTCGGACACAAAGAAGGTACAACTATCTCCTGGTTAATATTTTTGTTAGAAACAACTTTAGGAAGAAAACCAGGCTTAGTACC